>NC_053025.1:513169907-513369184 GCF_003073215.2 Triticum urartu | reverse complement strand
GTGTGCCTGATCACAGGACATTTGAGGATTCCAAGATATTTAGCTCACACCGTAACTTGCAAAACCTCTTCTCATCCAAGGGCTTGGTGAAGATATCTGCCAATTTCTCTTCAGTGTTGACGTGTATGATATCAATGTCTTCCTTCACAACATGATCTCTGAGAAAGTGATGACGAATTTCAATGTGCTTTGTCTTCGAGTGCTGAACTGGGTTGTTGGCAATCTTGATGGCGCTTTCGTTGTCGTAGTAAAGTGGCACTTGCTTCAGATGAATGCCATAATCCTTGAGTGTTTGCTTCATCCACAGAAGCTGAGCGCAGCAAGATCCAGCAGCAATGTATTCAGATTCAACAGTGGAGAGAGATACACAGTTCTGCTTCTTTGAAGACCAACATACAAGTGATCGTCCCAGAAAGTGACATGTGCCTGATGTAGACTTGCGATCAACTTTGTCACCAGCATAATCAGCATCCGAAAATCCAACCAAATCAAACTCTGAGCCCTTTGGATACCATAATCCTAGAGTTGGGGTGTGAGCCAAATATCGAAGAATTTGCTTCACAGCTAAGTGATGCGACTCCTTTGGTCCCGCTTGAAATCGAGCACACATGCAAACACTAAGCATGATATCTGGCCTAGATGCACATAAATAAAGCAAAGACCCAATCATGGAGCGGTATACCTTTTGATCGAACTCTTTACCATTGTCGTCAGGACCTAGATGATGTTTGGCTGGCATTGGTGTTGTGACGCCTTTGCAGTCTTGCATACCGAACTTCTTCAGGCAATCTTTGAGATACTTCTCTTGAGATATGAAGATGCCATTACGCTATTGTCGGATTTGAAGACCAAGAAAGAACTTCAGCTCCCCCATCATGGACATCTGATTTTGCTCTTGCATCATATATCCAAACTCTTCACTGTACTTCCGAGTGGTGCAGCCGAAGATAATGTCATCCACATATATTTGGCATACAAATAGTTCACCATCGTATGTCTTCGTGAAAAGAGTGGGATCCAGGGAACCAGGTATGAAGCCTTTGCTCTTTAGAAATTACTTGAGTGTATCATACCAGGCCCTAGGGGTTTGTTTGAGGCCATACAGTTCCTTGTCGAGCTTGTATACCATATCAGGATGTTTTGGATTTTCAAAACCAGGTGGTTGTGCAACATACACTTCTTCTTCAATCTTGCCATTGAGAAAGGCACTTTTCACATCCATTTGATATAGAAGTATGTTATGATGATTTGCATAGGCCAGCAGTATGCGTATGGCTTCAAGCCTAGCCACAGGAGCAAAAGTTTCATCGAAGTCAATGCCCTCTACTTGAGTATATCCTTGAGCAACGAGACGAGCTTTGTTTATGACAACTTGACCATGCTCATCTTGCTTGTTGCGGTATATCCATTTGGTGCCTATTATGTTGTGCTTCCGTGGATCGGGACGCTTAACCAGTTCCCATACATTATTCAGCTCAAACTGTTGAAGCTCTTCTTGCATAGCTTGAATCCATTCAGGTTCCATGAAGGCTTCTTCTGCCAGTCATGTGATTTGTACATCCACTGTCAATAATCCATTCTGAAGATTTTGAAGTCGCTGGTGTCATACCCTACAGTACAGTTAGGGGGATAGGCTTCACGAAGAGAATTGTGAAGCATAAACATTTGACGAACCAGTGGGTAATGAAAACTTAAATCCAGATTAGGACTAATAGGGAGAGTAGCATGTGATTCAGGAACGAAGTACATATTGATCCCATTCGGGCATTTTATCTTGCGCCCTACAAGATTTTTAAGGTCCCCAGCAATAGCATCATAAGATTTTGTTTTTCTGCTGGAGACCTTTCCCTGCAAAAGAGAGTTAAGCTTTCTTAACCACCCACATCTTCAAGGGTGGCTTAGAAGCAATAAGTCTAAGTGCAGCATCTGAGAATTTTGGCTTTGAAGCCTTAGCAAACAGTCTAGCAGGTGGACAATAATACTCATAGGAATAAGCAGAATAATTTTTGGTCACATGAACACGGTTCGATGAACCGCTCTCATACTCATGTGCCTGAGTATGGTTTTCCTGCAAAACATTTGTGTTAGTGTGACTCAGGTGAGTCCTCTGTTTGTATGAAGCCATTGGACCGTATGAAGCCTTTGGTCTGAGATTTGTCTTCTTCAAGTGAGGTGTCATGAAGACATTCACAGGAAGATTTTCCAGACACTTTTTGGAAACCCAGATCTTCTTCATAGGCGGTCCATTCCTGCAGTTAGTACCAATGTACCTGGCAAACATTTCACCATTCTGATTCTTAAACAGTTTATAGTTTGCATCACAGGATTCATCAATGATAATGGGGTTAGCACAAGTGAAGCCAGATAAGTTGGATGGATCTGCTGAAAGTTCCTTTGCAGCAACCCATGTGGTTTTGGGGTACTGCTCAGGTTTCCAGTAAGAGCCATCTGCATTGATTTTCCTCACAAATCCAACACCCTCTTTCCTAGGGTTTCGATTCAGGATCTGCTTCTTGAGGACATCACATAGTGTCTGATGTCCTTTAAGACTTTTGTACATCCCTGTTTCAAGCAATGTCTTCAACATAGCATTCTCATCAGCAATAGCAGTGGTATCCTCAGCAGAGGGGTTAGTTACCACGTCAACAGTTGAAGATATTGCAACAGCAGTAGAAGTGGAACATTCAGCAACAAAATTAGCATTATCACGCTCAATGCATTTAAGACATGGTGGTTCAAATCCTTCCTGAGCGGGACTGATCTGTTCGGAGCGAAGTGACTCATTTTCCTTTTGAAGATCTTCATGAGCCACCCTCAATTTCTCAAGTTCTTGCTTCCTTTGAAGATAATCATAGGAAAGATTTTCATGAGTTGTTGAGAGAGTATCATGACGATCTTCAAGTTCCTGATACTTAATGTGAAGGTTTTTTATGTCTTCAATTAAGGATTCAGATCGAGTCATTTCAGCACCCAACAGATCATCGCTTCTGTCTAACAGTTTTTGAATATGTTCCATAGCTTTCTGTTGTTTAGTTGCAATTTTAGCAAGTGTTTTGTAGCTAGGTTTTGAATCACATTCAGAGTCATCGTCACTAGATGTTTCATAGCGAGTAGTGCGTGTGTTTACCTTGGCACCGCGTGCCATGAAGCAGTAGGTAGGAGTGGAGTCGTTCTTGTCATTTGCGTTGGTGTCGGTGATGCAGTCATTGTCTTCAGTGTTGAAGATGGACTTGGCGACGTATGTTGTAGCCAGACTCGCAATGCCAGAATCAGACTCCACCTCTGCCTCCTCAGATGCGGACTCTTCCTCTGAATCCATCTCCTTTCCAACAAACGCACGTGCCTTGCCAGATGAGCTCTTCTTGTGTGATGAAGACTTTGATGAAGACTTGGAAGAAGACTTTCAGTATTTCTTCTTCTTCTTGTCATCAGAATCATATTCCTTGCTCTTCTTCTTCCTTCTGTTCTCATTGTCCCACTGTGGACACTCAGAGATGAAGTGTCCAGTTTTCTTGCACTTGTGACATGTTTTCTTCTTGTAGTCATGAGCAGAAGCTTCATCATTCCTTGAGCTTGATTGTGAAGATTTTCTGAAGCCTTTCTTCTTGGTGAATTTTTGGAACTTCTTCACTAGCATTGCAAGTTCTCTTCCAATGTCTTCAGGATCATCAGAACTGTAGTCAGATTCTTCTTCAGATGAGGAGACAGCTTTTGCCTTCAAGGCGCGAGTTCGCCCATAGTTTGGACCGTAGATATCTCTTTTCTCAGAAAGCTGAAACTCGTGTGTGTTGAGCCTCTCAAGTATGTCAGACGGATCGAGTGTCTTGAAATCAGGACGTTCTTGAATCATCAGGGCCAGGATGTCAAACGAACTATCACATGATCTCAGCAGCGTTTTGACGATTTCATGTTTGGTGATTTCAGTGGCGCCGAGGGCTTGAAGCTCATTTGTGATGTCAGTGAGTCTATCAAATGTGTGCTGGACATTCTCATTGTCATTTCGCTTGAAGCGGTTGAAGAGATTGCGAAGGACACTGATTCGTTGATCTCTCTGGGTTGAGATGCCTTCATTGACCTTGGAGAGCCAGTCCCAGACCAGTTTGGATGTCTTCAAGGCACTCACACGGCCATACTGTCCTTTGGTCAGATGACCACAGATGATGTTCTTGGCAGTAGAGTCCAGTTGAACGAACTTCTTGACATCAGCAGTAGTGACACCTTCTCCAGCCTTGGGAACGCCGTTCTCGACGACATACCATAGGTCGACGTCACTGGCTTCAAGATGCATGCGCATCTTATTCTTCCAGTAGGGATATTCAGTTCCATCGAAGACGGGGCACGCAGCGGAGACTTTGATTATCCCTGCAGTCAACATAGCTAAAACTCCAGGTGGTTAAACCGAATCACACAGAACAAGGGAGCACCTTGCTCTGATACCAATTGAAAGTGCGTTATATCGACTAGAGGGGGGGGTGAATAGGCGATTTTTATGAAAGTCTTCAAAACTTGGGAGTTATGAAGACAAACAGTGAAGATTATGCCTATTACTATGCAGCGGAAGTTAGATTACACTAGGCCAGCCATGGTCATGTATTCAATAGAGTGAAAGCACAGTGACAAACAGCTTCAGTGTAATAAGGATCAAGTAGGAAGAAGTTATGAAGCCAAACAGATCATGCATTCACGTTGTGAAGACAAATGATAAAGCAAGCACGCAATGACTTCACAATGAGTAACAGCAAGAGAAGGAAGTGAAGATGAAACCAGTGACTCGTTGAAGACAATGATATGTTGGACCAGTTCCATTTGCTGTGACAACTGTACGTCTGGTTGGAGCGGCTAGGTATTTAAACCTTAGGACACACAGTCCCGGACACCCAGTCCTGAACACACAGTTCAGGACACCAAGTCCTCACCGTAATCTCCTTGAGCTAAGGTCACTTAGTCCTCGCCCAATCACTCTGGTAAGTCTTCAAGGTAGACTCCCAAACCTTCACAGACTTCGTTCACTGGCAATCCACAATGTCTCTTGGATGCTTTGAACGTGACACCTAACCGTCTGGAGGATTCACAGTCCTCAAGTGTAATAAGTCTTCAGATCACACAGACAAGAAGACTTAAGTGATGCCCAATTTACTCTGGCTCTGGGTGGTTAGGGCTTTTCTCCTCACTAGGAATTTTCTCTCAAAGGCTTCAAGGTGGGTTGCTCTCAAACGACAAAAGCCGTGCACTGAAATCTGAGCAACCAACTGTTTATGGTTGTGGGGGTGGGCTATTTATAGCCACTTGGCAACCCGACCTGATTTGTCCGAAATGACCCTGGGTCACTAAGGAACTGACACGTGTCTCAACGGTCAGATTTCGAACTCTCATGGCAACTTTACTTGGGCTACAAGAAAAGCTGACTTGTCCGGCTCTGGACAAGATTTGCTCTCATTGTCTTCACTCGAAGACATAGGTTTTCGATTTAGGCATCACTTAAGTCATTCTGACTTGTTCTCCTGGACCCCACTTAACAGTACGGTGGTTCCTATGACTCAACAAAAATAAAAAGAACTACGAAAGATCTAAGTCTTCGAGTTCCATAGGCTTCATAACGTGTCTTCTGTTGTCATAGTCTTCAATGTGAATATCTTCATATACCACCTTTGACTTCAATGTCTTCATTCATTTTTAGGGGTCATCTCTGGTAGTAAACCGAATCAATGAGGGACTTCTACCTGTGTTTTCCTGCAATTCTCACAAACACATTAGTCCCTCAACTAGGTTTGTCCGTCAATACTCCAAAACCAACTAGGGGTGGCACTAGATGCACTTACAATCTCCCCCTTTTTGGTGATTGATGACAAACTAGTTGAAGTTTTCAACGGGGAATATAAAGTGTGAAGTCTGTAAAGGAATTGTCATCATAAGTTGCAAGTGCTCCCCCTGAAGATGTGCATATAAGTTAAATTTGCTTTTGGAATGCAAATGCACATGGCAGGTTGTACTTGTGGAGATCAGCTTCAGCTTATGATGACAATCTACTATGCATGTGAAAGTATATGAAGATAATAACATGCATAATGGAAAATGGACGTCTGCAGAATGAGATGAGTGCGGAATTTATCGTCGCACATGCGGAATTTATCTTCGCAAAGGAGTGGTAAAACAAGTAGCAGACGACCATCGAGTTTTAGTGTTTACAACTCAAAAGAACCAAATGAAGCAAAACAAGAGTTGCAAACACGAAGCAAGTATAACAAAACAAGGCACCCGCCCATATTGACCCGCTTGAAGACTATAAACATCATATGCTTCTCCCCCTTTTGTCAGGAATGACCAAAAAGGTTTGAAGACATAGAGTTTTCTACGCGTTCCCAGGCGCAGCAGGGTCGGTGGAGTTGTTTGGCGGTGCTGAGCTTTGAGGTGCTGAAGCGGGTGGTGGTGAAGTAGCATCATCATCTTCATCAATGATCCTCGCAGTGACGGTGGCAGCAGATGAGGAATACTCAGAGTCTTCAAGTGACGGTGTGTTGCGCATCATAGCCCTCCTAGGAGGTGTGGTGTCAAATTTGAAGCGCTCTGTGAAGCCATCCTCTTCAAGTTCAGCTTCAGTGCAGATCATTGAGAGCCCTTTCCACGTACGACGGCAAGTCTCATGCGTAACGAAGGCATTCTTGGTGGCCAGGTTTCGAAGACGATTGACATCCACCAAGAGGCTCTTCATCTGACGTTTCAGCCAGTCGTGATGCCTATCTTGCTTTTGGTGAAGGGCCACAAGAAGCTCTCGGTCAGTGAGGACACGAGCACGCTTCTTGGGTCTTGGAGCGTTTGTGCTATCTGTGGCTTCAGTTGATGCTGGTGCACGTGTAGTGCCAGCCATAGGATAGACCCTGGACATGGCTTCAACACCTTCAACATTCTGCGTGAAGCTCTGGTGTTCGGCATTCTGAAGACTTATTGGTTGCTTGGCAGGCTCAGGGTATATTGCTTCAGCAGAGATATCCACATCTGGCAGGAAGATGCGATGGTTTCGGGCTGAGGGCTGATACGAAATTGTAGAGTGCAGTTTGATCAGCCTCATCACCCAAGGGGCATAGATTTTTAGACCAAATAAGTCCGAGCCTGACGCAGCAAGTTGTCGTATGAAAAGATCCTGTGCATTGAAGCATTTGCCATGCATGATAGAGAATATGAGAGTCTTCATTGCACCCTCAATCTTGGCATGTGGAGAGTGTCCCTTAATGGGCCAGAGAGTCCGCCGGATAATATGATATATGGTCCTGGACAGGTACTCTAGGTCTTCAACGAAGAACTCAGTTGGATAGGGTGCATCTTGAGGCAATGGCTTCATCATTGAGAGCATCTAACTCATATTGGGTTCAGGTCTCTGAAATATGCTCTCAATAGCTTCAGAATGAAGTTGACACCCTTCCTCGAAGAATTCGCCTGGAGTGGGCAGGCTAGTGAGCTCAATGATATTGAATGCATTGGCTTCATGATGGACATTTCCGGTCATCCACTCCAGGATCCAAGTCTTAGGATCTCTGTTGTAGCCTTTGATGTGGAGAGTGGCATAAAACTGAAGCAGAAGCTCTGCGGACTAGGATTTCCTCTCCACCCTTTCGTCCGCGGCCTCATGTTTTATTATGAGCTAGATTTCCACGATCTAGCCCCAGATTCCTTCCTCCACATTTTGGCGTTCATCGTCGTATGCAAGGCATTCCTCCGCATCCCCCCACTTCGGCCTATGGCTCAAGGTTTTCAACGTGAAGCCGAAAGTGGTCGATGGTCAACATGCAGAGTGTGGCGGCGCCATGGTGAGCAAGCTCCCCAATGTCACCTGGCCCAAGGGGGCCTTCGTGGATACTGTCAAGATATGGAAACAGGAGCGGTTCTGCATCACCAAACCCCACGACACTAAGTGGGCGGCCGCTCCTGAGTTTAGATCCGGACCCCTAATGCGACTCGCATCGTGGATTAATAAGTGCCTGGATTGGGCGTCATCCGATGAAGTGATGACGCTGCATAAGCATATCAAAAATATGATGGAGAAAACACTAGCCTTGCTGATGTGATCCAGGTAATGCTTTTCCGCCGATTCTCCCCTGCTAGCGCCAGTCTCTCCATTTGTGGGAGTTCAATCCGGCTGGCACTCGGACCCTGTAGTGATTCTTCGACACGATGCACGAAGACATCTGGAAGCTGCTTTTCAAGGTCCAGAAGTTGTGGCCGGAGACAACCGAGGACATCGGCCTCGATTGTGCTCATTCGACCACTCTAGTAAGTTTTCTGATTTCCGAACTTAACCTCAACTTGTAAATCCAAGGAGTATGCTAAGCCTTCCTTTCTTCCCTCAGGGCTGGACAAAGAAGCCGGAGCGGATCCAATGTCTGGCTCCGCTAACCGAAGACCCAACCATCCCTTTGCTAACGAGGATGCTAGTCCCGGCGCCGTACCAGGCGCCGGAGAATAAGGCCAAGAAGAAGGGTAAGGAGGCCAGAAGTGGCCTCCGCCGTAGAGGTACTTCAGACGCTGTGTCCGGAGATACCAAAGTTCTCTCCTCCCACGAGGGGGATGAAGATGAAGAGGAGGAGGAAGAGAGCAATTCTCCCCTCAAGGAGGAGAAGAAGAGGGTGGCCTCCACTGACCCAGAAGCGGAGGCGTCCAAAAGGGGGAAAATATCCCTCTCTAATGGCTCGGATTCGGATGCCAAAGCCATCCCCCAGTGGCGCCCCAGGGCAACGCCCCTGGCCAGAATGTAAGTATTCAAAGATATTATGCATATGTCCGGCCTTTTACAAATTGTTAGGATAACATATCATTTATGTATTTCAGTCTGGCCCGTGATCTCCCCCAACCATCATCGTCTTCGGGGAATTCTTTGGCGCCGTAGATGATGGAGAGAGAAACGCCTCTGCGAGCCTCTCCGCCACATGCCATGGATGACATTGAGGTGTTGTCCCAAAGGACCTCTCTAGGCCAGGGAGAGGTGCGGAAGGCCGCTAAAACGGCACCAGAGGGTAATGACTCGGCTGCCGAAAACATGGGGGCACCACCCCCATGGAAACTGACGACGGGGTCCCGGACCAGTCCGGCCCTCGCCGGATACAACTCCGGAGACCCATACGGCTCCGGAATCGAGTGAGCAGCCCCCTTTAAGGGAGGGGGGAGTGCCAACTCCACCGGCGACTTACATCAATCTGGAGCCGCCGGACATATTGAGGGAAGCACTTCAACGTGCTTCTGTCATGGAGGAGCACCGTACCTTGATGGGTACGGTGGTTGAAAAGGTTTAGTCCGCCAAAAGCGGACTGAACGAAGCTTTCACTAGCCTGCTAACCGGCTTTGAGGTATGTGATGTAATTTGCTTAGCCGCTTTTCGTATTGGAATATGCCTGTATATAGATAGTAGCCCCTGAGACTCTGTTCGGCTCTTGTGGAAAAAGGGGCCGGACAGAGGATCGAATATACGTCAGAGATAACACACTTGTCTATTTTGATAAACAGGCTTCACTGTTAGTGGCTTCAGCCAAGGACACTGAAGTTTCCGAACTCCAGCAAAAACTGAAGCTGGCTGATAATGAGATCAATCGTATTAACAAGCGGTTCGATGAGGCCCAAGGTATGCTTTTAAAAGACCCTTTACAAGCCTGAATTGTAATGCAGATTCAGAGTTTAAGCTCATGTGCTGCTATGTGTATGATTGCAGGCAGCGCAGCCGGGGTCAAAACCCTCAAAAGTGCCCTTTCCGCAGCCAGGGAGGAGGCGAAGGCGAGCAAAGTGGCCGCAGACAAAGCGTCTGTGGATTTAAAGACCGAAGAGGTCGCCCGCCACCAGTATGAGGAGAGGGTGACCGAAGTGGAGCAAGCGCTCTAGGACGCCGCCAACAAGTGTGAGGCCTTGGAGGAGAGTAATAAGGCCCAAGCGGCCGAACTCGCCAAGGCCCTTCAAGAGGCAAAGGAGGCGCAGACCGAGTCCCTGGCGGCTCGCGAGGAGACCAAGCAAGCCGCGGCTGGTAAGCCTTTTCTTTTACAGAGTATATTTGGCAGTCGAAGATATGCTTTGATGAATCGACTATGGAGTGCTCCAGATGCTTTTGCGGATCTCCCAAGGAGTCCTGCCGACGCCGCCCAATATTTCCGGGCCCAAGAAGGGAACATGACGGAGAAACTCTTCTGGTCGCAGTACTTGGCGCCGGAGCGGCTAGCGCTGCTGAACAACCAGATGATGCAACTGGCGGAGCTACATAGGATGCCCGGTTTGGCCATGAAGGACATCATAGTCCGGCTATGGCCAGGCGGACCGATTCCGAGCAGTTACTTCGGCTTAGTCAAGCGGCTCGGCGATGCCTTGCCCCGAGTTGACGCTGTCAAGCGCTTGGCGTGCATAGAAGGTGCGCGGGTGGCCTTTGCCCGTGTCAAGATGCACTGGGCGAAGATGAAGGCCACCGTCGTGACAGTTGAGTGTCCGCCCGCAGGCAAGGACCACCGCAAGCCAGAGCACTACTTCGAAGATGTCCTTCGGGGTGCTCGTCTGATAGAGGGTCAATGCTTGAAGGATATTATGTTAGAGTAAATGTATCCGGGCTACCCGGACAATGTATTATAAACCAAGGTTGTGTAATATATTTTATGCATTTATCTGAACTACTTTCCTCCTATGCGGCCGTATGTTATTGTTCTGAAAGTTTACCCGTCGTCGGCTTCAGCCCCACGTAGATGCTAGGGGGGTGTGCGGAATAACATATACTCATTCTTGACCCAACATCTTGGTCCGTAAAGGAGGCGACTTACGTAACGAACTAGGAAATCAGACTATGCAGCTTTAACACTTTCACTTAGCCATAGGAGTTTGACTATGGGGCTAAGGACTAGCCCCTAGTGCGCATGCGGCTGTCTGAACTGGGATGCTTTAGGCGCGTGACCGAGCCGAAGCCGGTCCTTTGTATAAGACGAAAAAAATCGCAAAAGATTTATATTAAGTCACCGAATAGCTGACCAGCTCTCGCCGCATCATGGCAGTCAGTTTTCGGCATTCTCTACTGGGGTGTTTAACCAGACGAACCAGAAACACAATCGCAGTAGTTCTCCCTTTACTACCTTAGTCGAACACGCGAAACATAAGGTGGTAATCACAGGAGTCGGGCAACCCAACTATTGACCAAAGACATGATTCGGAGCCGATTCATATAATGCCATATTCGGGACGCCAAAATATACTTATAAAAGTGTTCGAACTTTTTTGTTGAAGAAAATGTTAATGGCTGAATAAAGCCCCTGGTGATTTAAGTCGTACCGAGGTGTATATGCCAATCTGACGTAAAGGGGGAAAGCAGATTAAGAAATAAGCCAATATGGAACAATGTTGGGCGAAACTATTTTCATTATAATCTGATTGGTATGTTAACACGTATGTCGGAGTAATTGGACACGGATACCCCGAAGACGGCGAGACAATAAATCAAGACATCGGGGCTAGTAAATCCCCCCAGTCCGCCTGCCTGGCCGCTCCTGCCGGCTCCCCGTCCGACTGCTCTGCCCGGCTGGCTGCCGACTGCCGGCTCCCGACTACGCCAACTGTTGGAAATATGCCCTAGAGGCAATAATAAAAGGATTATTATTATATTTCCTTGTTCATGATAATTGTCTTTTATTCATGCTATAATTGTATTATCCGGAAATCGTAATACATGTGTGAATACATAGACCACAATGTGTCCCTAGTGAGCCTCTAGTGGACTAGCTCGTTGATCAACAGATAGTCATGGTTTCCTGGCTATGGACATGGGGATGTCATTGATAACGGGATCACATCATTAGGAGAATGATGTGATGGACAAGACCAAAACCTAAGCATAGCACAAGATTGTATAGTTCATTTGCTAGAGTTTTTCCAATGTCAAGTATCTTTTCCTTAGACCATGAGATCGTGTAACTCCCGGATACCGTAGGAGTGCTTTGGGTGTACCAAACGTCACAACGTAACTGGGTGACTATAAAGGTATACTACGGGTATCTCGGAAAGTATCTGTTGGGTTGACACGGATCAAGACTGGGATTTGTCACTCCATATGACGGAGAGGTATCTCTGGGCCCACTCGGTAATGCATCATCATAATGAGCTCAAAGTGACCAAGTGTCTGGTCACGGGACCATGCATTACGGTACGAGTAAAGTGACTTGCCGGTAACGAGATTGAACGAGGTATTGGGATACCGACGATTGAATCTCGGGCAAGTAACGTACCGATTGACAAAGGGAATTGTATACGGGGTTGCTTGAATACTCGACATCGTGGTTCATCCGATGAGATCATCGAGGAGCATGTGGGAGCCAACATGGGTATCCAGATCCCGCTGTTGGTTACTGACCAAAGAGTCGTCTCGGTCATGTCTCCCGAACCCGTAGGGTTACACACTTAAGGTTCGGTGACGCTAGGGTTGTAGAGATATGAGTATGCAGTAACCCGAAAGTTGTTCGGAGTCCCGGATGAGATCCCGGACGTCACAAGGAGTTCCGGAATGGTCCGAGGTGAAGAATTATATATAGGAAGTGCAGTTTCGGCCATCGGGAGAGTTTCGGGGGTCAACGATATTGTACCGGGACCACCGGAAGGGTCCCGGGGGTCCACCGGGTGGGGCCACCCATCTCGGAGGGCCCCATGGGCTGAAGTGGGGAGGGAACCAGCCCATAGTGGGCTGGTGTGCCCCCCTTGGGCCCCCCATGCGCCTAGGGTTGGGAACCCTAGGGGAGGGGGCGCCTCCACTTGCCTTGGGGGGGCACTCCACCCCCTTGGCCGCCGCCCCCCTAGGAGATCCCATCTCGTAGGGCCGGCGCACCCCCTAGGGGGGCCTATATAAAGGGGGGAGGGAGGGTAGCCGCACCCTGAAGCCTTGGCGCCTCCCTTTCCCCTGCTACACCTCTCCCTCTCGCAGAAGCTCGGCGAAGCCCTGCTACGGTGACAGCTGCATCCACCACCACGCCGTCGTGCTGCTGGATCTTCATCAACCTCTCCTTCCCCCTTGCTGGATCAAGAAGGAGGAGACATCATGCTGACCGTACGTGTGTTGAACGCGGAGGCTCCGTCCGTTCGGCGCTAGGATCTCCGGTGATTTGGATCACGACGAGTACGACTCCCTCATCCCCGTTCTTTGAACGCTTCCGCTCGCGATCTACAAAGATATGTAGATGCATCCGATCACTCGTTGCTAGATGAACTCATAGATGGATCTTGGTGAAAATGTAGGAATTTTTTTTGTTTTCTGCAATGTTCCCCAACAGTGGCATCATGAGCATGAGTAGTAGTAGAAGTAATAGTTGGCGAGCAACTTCATGGAGACACGATGATGGAGATCATGATGATGGAGATCATGGTGTCATGTCGGTGACAAGATGATCATGGAGCCCCAAGATAGAGATCAAAGGAAGCTATATGATACTGGCCATATCATGTCACTATTATTTGATTGCATGTGATGTTTATCATGTTTTTGCATCTTGTTTACTTAGAACGACGGTAGTAAATAAGATGATCCCTCATAATAATTTCAAGAAAGTGTTCCCCCTAACTGTGCACTGTTGCGACAGTTCGTTGTTTCGAAGCACCACGTGATGATCGGGTGTGATAGATTCCAACGTTCACATACAACGGGTGTAAGACAGATTTACACATGCAAACACTTAGGTTGACTTGACGAGCCTAGCATGTACAGACATGGCCTCGGAACACAGAAGACCGAAAGGTCGAGCATGAGTCGTATAGAAGATACGATCAGCATGAAGATGTTCACCGATGTTGACTAGTCCGTCTCACGTGATGATCGGACACGGCCTAGTTAACTCGGATCATGTTATACTTAGATGACTGGAAGGATGTCTATCTGAGTGGGAGTTCATTGAATAATTTGATTAGATGAACTTAATTATCATGAACTTAGTCTAAAATCTTTACAACATGTATTGTACATCAAATGGCCAACATTCTCCTCAACTTCAACGCATTCCTAGAGAAAACCAAGCTGAAAGACGATGGCAGCAACTATACGGACTGGGTCCGGAACCTGAGGATCATCCTCATAGCTGCCAAGAAAGATTATGTCCTACAAGCACCGCTAGGTGAAGCACCTGCTCTCCCTGCAGAACAAGACATTATGAACGCTTGGCAGACACGTGCTGATGATTACCCCCTCGTTCAGTGCGGCATGCTTTACAGCTTAGAACCGGGGCTCCAAAAGCGTTTTGAGAGACACGGAGCATATGAGATGTTCGAAGAGCTGAAAATGGTTTTTCAAGCTCATGCCCGGGTCGAGAGATATGAAGTCTCCGACAAGTTCTTCAGCTGTAAGATGGAGGAAAACAGTTCTGTCAGTGAGCACATACTCACTATGTCTGGGTTACATAACCGCTTGACTTAACTGGGAGTTAATCTCCCGGATGACGCGGTCATTGACAGAATCCTTCAGTCGCTTCCACCGAGCTACAAGAGCTTTGTGATGAACTTCAATATGCAGGGGATGGAAAAGACTATTCCTGAAGTATTTGCAATGCTGAAATCAGCAGAGGTAGAAGTCAAAAAGGAACATCAAGTGTTGATGGTGAATAAAACCACTAAGTTCAAGAAAGGCAAGGGTAAGAAGAACTTCAAGAAGGACGGCAAGGGAGTTGCCGCGCCCGGTAAGCAAGCTACCGGGAAGAAGCCAAAGAATGGACCCAAGCCCAAGACTGAGTGTTTTTATTGCAAGGGAAGTGGTCACTGGAAGCGGAACTGCCCCAAATACTTAGCGGACAAGAAGGCCGGCATCACGAAAGGTATATGTGATATACATGTAATTGATGTGTACCTTACCAGTACTCGTAGTAGCTCCTGGGTATTTGATACCGGTGCAGTTGCTCACATTTGTAACTCAAAGCAGGAGCTGCGGAATAAGCGGAGACTGCGAAGCACGAGGTGACGATGCGCGTCGGGAATGGTTCCAAGGTCAATGTGATCGCCGTCGGCACGCTACCTCTACATTTACCTACGGGATTAGTTTTAAACCTCAATAATTGTTATTTAGTGCCAGCTTTGAGCATGAACATTGTATCAGGATCTCGTTTAATTCGAGATGGCTACTCATTTAAATCCGAGAATAATGGTTGTTCTATTTATATGAGAGATATGTTTTATGGTCATGCTCCAATGGTGAATGGTTTATTCTTAATGAATCTCGAGCGTAATGCTACACATATTCATAGTGTGAATACCAAAAGATGTAAGGTTGATAATGATAGTCCCACATACTTGTGGCACTGCCGCCTTGGTCACATAGGTGTCAAACACATGAAGAAGCTCCATGCAGATGGACTTTTAGAGTCTCTTGATTACGAATCATTTGACACGTGTGAACCATGCCTCATGGGTAAAATGACCAAGACTTCGTTCTCAGGAACAATGGAGCGAGCAACCAACTTGTTGGAAATCATACATACTGATGTGTGCGGTCCAATGAGTGTTGAGGCTCGCGGTGGCTATCGTTATTTTCTCACCCTCATTGATGACTTGAGTAGATATGGGTATGTCTATTTAATGAAACACAAGTCTGAGACCTTTGAAAAGTTCAAGGAATTTCAGAGTGAGGTTGAGAATCAACGTGACAGGAAAATCAAGTTCTTGTGATCAGATCGTGGGGGGGAATACTTGAGTCACGAATTTGGCACACACTTAAGAAAATGTGGAATAGTTTCACAACTCACGCCGCCTGGAACACCTCAGCGTAATGGTGTGTCCGAACGTCGTAATCGCACTCTATTAGATATGGCGCGATCTATGATGTCTCTTATCGATTTACCGCTATCATTTTGGGGCTATACTTTAGAGACTGCCGTATTCACTTTAAATAGGGCTCCGTCGAAATCCGTTGAGACGACACCGTATGAATTATGGTTTGGGAAGAAACCTAAGCTGTCGTTTCTAAAAGTTTGGGGATGTGATGCTTATGTCAAGAAACTTCAACCTGAAAAGCTCGAACCCAAGTCGGAAAAATGCGTCTTCATAGGATACCCTAAAGAAACTATTGGGTATACCTTCTACCTCAGATCCGAAGGCAAGATCTTTGTTGCCAAGAATGGATCCTTTCAAGAGAAAGAGTTTCTCTCGAAAGAAGTAAGTAGGAGGAAAGTAGAACTTGATGAAGTATTACCTCTTGAACCAGAAAGTGGCGCAACTCAAGAAAATGTTCCTGAGGTGCCTGCACCGACTAGAGAGGAAGTTAATGATGATGAAACTTCAGATCAAGTTGCTACTTAACTTCGTAGGTCCACAAGGACACGTTCCACACCAGAGTGGTACGGCAACCCTGTCTTGGAAATCATGTTGTTAGACAACGGTGAACCTTCGAACTATGAAGAAGCGATGGCGGGCCCAGGTTCCGACAAATGGCTGGAAGCCATGAAATCCGAGATAGTATACATGTATGAAAACGAAGTATGGACTTTGACTGACTTGGCCGATGATCGGCGAGCCATAGAAAATAAATGGATCTTTAAGAAGAAGACAGACGCGGATGGTAATGTGACCATCTATAAAGCTAGGCTTGTCGCTAAGGGTTATCGACAAGTTCAAGGGGTTGACTACGATGAGACTTTCTCACCCGTAGCAAAGCTGAAGTCCGTCCGAATCATGTTAGCAATTGCCGCATTCTAGGATTATGAGATATGGCAAATGGATGTCAAAACGGCATTCCTTAATGGTTTCCTTAAGGAAGAATTGTATATGATGCAGCCGGAAGGTTTTGTCGATCCTAAGAATGCTGACAAGGTGTGCAAACTCCAACGCTCGATTTATGGGCTGGTGCAAGCATCTCGGAGTTGGAACATTCGCTTTGATGAGATGATCAAAGCGTTTGGGTTTATGCAGACTTATGGAGAAGCCTGTGTTTACAAGAAAGTGAGTGGGAGCTCTGTAGCATTTCTCATATTATATGTAGATGACATACTTTTGATGGGAAATGATATAGAACTTTTGGACAGCATTAAGGCCTACTTGAATAAGAGTTTTTCAATGAAGGACCTTGGAGAATCTGCTTATATATTGGGCATCAAGATCTATAGAGATAGATCAAGATGCCTCATAGGTCTTTCACAAAGCACATACCTTGATAAGATATTGAAGAAGTTCAATATGGATCAGTCTAAGAAGGGGTTCTTGCCTGTGTTGCAAGGTGTGAAATTGAGCTCAGCTCAATGTCCAACCACGGCAGAAGATATAGAAGAGATGAGTGTCATCCCCTATGCCTCAGCCATAGGGTCTATTATGTATGCCATGCTGTGTACCAGGGCTGATGTAAACCTTGCCGTAAGTTCGGTAGGAAGGTACCAAAGTAATCTCGGCAAGGAACACTGGACAGCGGTCAAGAATATCCTGAAGTACCTGAAAAGGACTAAGGACATGTTTCTCGTTTATGTAGGTGACGAAGAGCTCGTCGTAAAGGGTTACGTCGACGCTAGCTTCGACACAGATCTAGATGACTCTAAGTCACAAACCGGATACATGTATATGTTGAATGGTGGAGCAGTAAGCTGGTGCAGCTGCAAGCAGAGCGTCGTGGCGGGATCTACATGTGAAGCGGAGTACATGGCAGCCTCGGAGGCAGCGCATGAAGCAATTTGGGTGAAGGAGTTCATCACCGACCTAGGAGTCATACCCAATGCGTCGGGGCCGATCAAACTCTTCTGTGACAACACTGGAGCTATTGCACTTGCCAAGGAGCCCAGGTTTCACAAGAAGACCAGGCACATCAAGCGTCGCTTCAACTCCATTCGTGAAAATGTTCAAGATGGAGACATAGATATTTGTAAAGTACATACGGATCTGAATGTCGCAGATCCGTTTACTAAACCTCTCCCTAGGGCAAAACATGATCAACACCAGAACTCTATGGGTGTTCGATTCATCACAATGTAACTAGATTATTGACTCTAGTGCAAGTGGGAGACTGTTGGAAATATGCCCTAGAGGCAATAATAAAAGGATTATTATTATATTTCCTTGTTCATGATAATTGTCTTTTATTCATGCTATAATTGTATTATCCGGAAATCGTAATACATGTGTGAATACATAGACCACAATGTGTCCCTAGTGAGCCTCTAGTGGACTAGCTCGTTGATCAATAGATAGTCATGGTTTCCTGGCTATGGACATGGGGATGTCATTGATAACGGGATCACATCATTAGGAGAATGATGTGATGGACAAGACCCAAACCTAAGCATAGCACAAGATCGTATAGTTCGTTTGCTAGAGTTTTTCCAATGTCAAGTATCTTTTCCTTAGACCATGAGATCGTGTAACTCCCGGATACCGTAGGAGTGCTTTGGGTGTACCAAATGTCACAACTTAACTGGGTGACTATAAAAGTATACTACGGGTATCTCCGAAAGTATCTGTTGGGTTGACACGGATCAAGACTGGGATTTGTCACTCCATATGACGGAGAGGTATCTCTGGGCCCACTCGGTAATGCATCATCATAATGAGCTCAAAGTGACCAAGTGTCTGGTCACGGGACCATGCATTATGGTACGAGTAAAGTGACTTGCCGGTAACGAGATTGAACGAGGTATTGGGATACCGACGATCGAATCTCGGGCAAGTAACGTATCGATTGACAAAGGGAATTGTATACGGGGTTGCTTGAATCCTCGACATCGTGGTTCATCCGATGAGATCATCGAGGAGCATGTGGGAGCCAACATGGGTATCCAGATCCCGCTGTTGGTTATTGACCAGAGAGTCGTCTCGGTCATGTCTACATGTCTCCCGAACCCGTAGGGTCTACACACTTAAGGTTCGGTGACGCTAGGGTTGTAGAGATATGAGTATGCAGTAACCCGAAAGTTGTTCGGAGTCCCAGATGAGATCCCGGACATCACGAGGAGTTCCGGAATGGTCCGGAGGTGAAGAATTATATATAGGAAGTGCAGTTTCGGCCATCGGGAGAGTTTCGGGGGTCAACGGTATTGTACCGGGACCAGCGGAAGGGTCCCGGGGGTCCACCGGGTGGGGCCACCCATCCCGGAGGGCCCCATGGGCTGAAGTGGGGAGGGAACCAGCCCATAGTGGGCTGGTGCGCCCCCCCCTTGGGCCCCCCATGCGCCTAGGGTTGGGAACCCTAGGGGAGGGGGCGCCTCCACTTGCCTTGGGGGGCACTCCACCCCCTTGGCCGCCGCCCCCCTAGGAGATCCCATCTCCTAGGGCCGGTGCACCCCCTAGGGGGGCCTATATAAAGGGGGGAGGGCAGCCGCACCGTGAAGCCTTGGCGCCTCCCTTTCCCCTGCTACACCTCTCCCTCTCGCAGAAGCTCGGCGAAGCCCTGCTACGGTGACTGCTGCATCCACCACCACGCCGTCGTGCTGCTGGATCTTCATCAACCTCTCCTTCCCCCTTGCTGGGTCAAGGAGGAGACGTCATGCTGACCATACGTGTGTTGAACGCGGAGGTGCCATCCGTTCGGCGCTAGGATCTCCGGTGATTTGGATCACGACGAGTACGACTCCCTCATCCCCGTTCTTTGAACGCTTCCGCTCGCGATCTACAAAGGTATATAGATGCATCCTATCACTCGTTGCTAGATGAACTCATAGATGGATCTTGGTGAAAACGTAGGAATTTTTTTTGTTTTCTTCAACGTTCCCCAACACCAACCAGCCGGCTGCCGACTGCGCCAACCAGCCGGCTACCGACTGCAGCCCGACCCGACACCGACAAGACCCTGACGGGACGGCCATACCGCGAACGAGACAGCTGTACCGCGACGCCATCATCTACAGTGTATCTGTCCCTGGGCACTGATTTATAAAGTGCCCCAGGGACAAGGAGGCATGCACATCCCATACACACCTCTCATGGGCATGGTGCCCCATGACCCCTTGCCCCCATGCCACTACCTTAGCTTAGGTAGTAAGCTACCATGCCCACTCCACACTATATAAGCTAGCTCCATCCATCCATCAGGACTCACACCCTCACGCATGCATACATGTTCACTCACGGTGGAGCACTCTCATGCCCACTTGCTAGCTAGCTCATACACACATGAGACATATACAAGTCAGATGCCCATGGCACTGATCTCAGATACAACTCCAGGAGCACTTTGTACTGCCCGATGTACACCCCAAATATATACTCAGACATGCAGGAGTAGGGGTGTTATCTCTCCGGAGAGCCCCGAACCTTGGTAAACTAGCGCGTGCTACTCGCATACCCGTCCCTGGATATTCCGGCAGCAGTCTTGCCCTCACACGAAGCCACCTTGTGGCATATGTCGTCTAGCACCCCCGTGAGAATACCATGACAACGTATTTTTACAGAAGATGCCATAAGCATCAGGGCTATTTTACATGCCACGAACAAGGGAAACCTGTATATAGGTCCTAAAAAGGAAAGATGATCTTGAAGATCCTTTGGACACTCTGCCGCACGTCTGCGCCGCTTTGCACCTTGGTGTGTGATCCTTTGAGAGGATCAACAATCGAGTATTCATAAGGGGCCTAGACAGGGGCCCTTGTTACCACTAGAAGGTGATGTGGGCTATAAATAACCTGAAAAAGAAAAATAAGAAGGAGAAAATGAAGAATATGATGGTCCGGATAGGGTCGAACCATATTGTGGACTTTGTTTTTGGTAGGCCTTTGTCCTAGCCCATGGTATCTTTAGTGCGTAGTTATGTACGCGCGGTACATATGACGCTATCAGGTAGGGGATTTGACGGAGGCTGAATTGCTAGTCTAGCTCTGGACGACCTGGACTTTCATTCTGCAGGGTAGACCGGACTCATTTAACAGTGTCCGGGGGCTTGACTGTCGATGTAGTATTCGGTTTAACGAGGCCACCCTACACCTTAGCTGCGAGGGCCGCGGTATGCTCCTCGGTACAGAGGGAGCACTCCATGTTTCCATTGACTGTTATAACGCCACATGGTCCAGGCATCTTGAGTTTCAGATAAGCGTAGTGTGGGACTGCATTGAAACGGGCGAAAGCGGACCATACGAGCAATGCATGATAGCCACTACGGAAGGGGACAATGTCGAAGATCAAGTCTTCACTACGGAAATTATCCGGTGAATCGAAGACTACTTCCAGCGTTATGGATCCTGTACAACAGGCCTCTACGCCGAGTATTACTCCTTTAAAGGTAGTTTTAGTGGGCTTGATCCTTGATGAATTGATACCCATCTTGCGGATGGTGTCTTGATAAAGCAGATTAAGGCTGCTACCGTCGTCCATGAGGACGCGCGTGAGATGGAATCCGTCGATAATTGGGTCAAGGACCAATGCTGCCGAACCTCCATGACGGATACTGGTCGGATGGTCTATGCGATCAAAAGTGATCGGACAAGCTGACCATGGGTTGAATTTTGGGGCGACTCGCTCTATGGCATATACGTCCCTTAGTGTGCGCGCTTGCGCTCCCTTTTGGGGATATGTGTAGCATATATCATATTCACTATTTTTACCTCGGGGGGAAATTTCTTCTGTCCCCCTGTGTTCGATGGGCGAGGCTCTTCATCATCGTCCTTATTGGGCGGCCCCTTCCCCTTATGTTCGGCGTTTAGCTTGCCGGCCTATTTAAAGACCCAACAATTTCTGTTGGTATGATTGGCAGGCTTGTCAGGGGTGCCATGAATCTGGCAAGGCCGATCGAGTATTCTGTCTAAACTAGATGGACCATCATTGTTTCCTTTGAATGGCTTCTTCCGCTGACCGGGTTTAGAGCCACTGAATCTGACGTTGATCGCCGTATCTTCGGCATCTTCGTTATTGCGTCGACGCTTGCGTTTGTTGCGTCGTGGCTTGCCATTGCCATCCCAGGCTTCGGAGGTGCCAGGGTCGCTGGTGCTATTGCTTCTACGAGCTAGCCAGCTATCTTCTCCCACGCAAAAGCGGGTCATAAGTGCGGTAAGGGATGCCATGGACTTCGATTTTTCTTGGCCAAGGTGTCGGGCTAGCCAGTCGTCTCGGACGCTGTGTTTAAAGGCCGCGAGGGCTTCGGCATCCGGACAGTCCACAATTTGGTTCTTTTAATTAAGAACCTGGTCCATATCTTCCGAGCTGATTCTCCAGGTTGCTGGACTATGTGACTAAGGTCATCGGCGTCTGGAGGCTGAACATAGGTACCTTAGAAGTTGTCTCTAAAGGCATCCTCCAAGTCTTCCCAGCTGCAAATAGAGTTTTCTGGGAGGATGTTTAACCAGTGTCGTGCCGGTCCCTTGAGTTTTAGGGGAAGGTACTTGATGGCATGGAGGTCATCGCCGCGGGCCACATGAATGTGGAGAAGAAAATCTTCGATCCATACCATGGGATCCGTCGTACCATCATATGATTCAACATTCACGGGTTTAAACCCTTCTTGGAACTGGTGCTCCATCACCTCATCGATGAAGCATAAGGGGTGTGCGGCGCCTCTATATCGGGCGATGTCGCGGCGCAGTTCGGATGAAGTTCGTATGCGGTTTTCGGCCTGGGTGAGGTTGTGCCTGTCGTGCTAGGCCTGATGGCCATCCTCTCGTGTTGGAGCACGCCCCCTTGATCCATAGATTGATCTTGTCTGGCCGGCTCTATTGTCCAGGTCCTTGTGTAGGTAATAGGTATAGCCCGGGGCCACTGCCTCCTTGCCTCGACGACAGGGTGGCACGGGTTGGTGTTCGACGTAAGTAGTCGGTCTGTCCCGTCCACGCGGTGGTTGGTTAGGTTCGTCAACGGGCTTATACTTTGGCGGTATTGGCTCAAGGGCCTCGTCGTCAAATTGTGGTAGCAGCTTGCGCTTCATGTAGCTCTTGGTTGGGCGTTCAAGGCCATATTCCTCGGCTGCCAGGACTTTAGTCCATCTGTCATTGAGCGTATCCTGTTCGGCTTGGATTTGCTGCTGCTTCTTTTTTAGGCTTCTTGCAGTGGCGATTAGCTAGCTCTTAAAGCTCTCTTGTTCGAGGGGTTCCTCTGGCACGATGAAGTCTTCGTCGCCGAGGCTCACATCCTCTTCATAGATCGGTAGGTAGTTACTATCCTCCGAGTCCTCGTTCCCGACCAGATCGTCGGGGTTAACTTTCCCATCCTCCCAATCATCATGTTCGGATGTTGGCTTGACAGGGGCTTCGGGGTCTTCGGCATTCTCCGGGGTGTTATTGTCTCCGGTGCCGGTATTGCTGTCATTTTCACGATGCGATTTTGAGCAGCGCCACTGATGTCGACGCTTTGGAGGTGCTTCAGCAGGCTTGTCCTCAACCAGATCCTTCTTGCCGTCATTGTCATCCTCTTTGGGTGTGTCCACCATATACAAGCCATATGTGGAGGTGGCCATCCAACGTCCGCTAAATGGCGGGTCTTGGCCGTGTTCATCTCCAGCATCGTCGTCCATGCCGTCGATGTCTTCGGAGGCGTAGTCCAGCATGTCGGTTAAGTCTTCAACAGTGTCTATGAAGTGGGTGGTGGGTGGGACTTAAAATTCCCCGCTCTAAGCCCCTAGTCTGGGCTGGGCGTAGTTCTGAAGTGATTCTTCTGAAATAGCGAGGGATCGCATTAAGTCCAGAGCCTCGTTTAAGAGCGAGGCTTGGATGTGTAAGCGAGAGTCCGCGGGGCTGGCTGAAGTGAGAGCTTCCTGGCTATGCCTGTTTGGCATGGACCTTGAGAGTTCAGATCTAGAGTCCGGGGGCGAGTCTGGCCTTTCAATGATAGGGGGAACCTAGACTGATTCCGAGTTCGCCATGGACAAGATCGCCTCCGGATCCTCGATAATGATGTTTGTAGCGGAGAGTCTGGTGGACTCCAGACTCCCATCTTCGGAACTGTTAGTTTGCTCCGGATCTAGGGCCAGAGCCGTGGTTGGTGCTACCTCTGAAGCACTGCGTTGGTTTTCCCTTGAAGAGGAAAGGGTGATGCAGTAAAGCAGCGTAAGTATTTCCTTCAGTTTTTGAGAACCAAGGTATCAATCCAGTAGGGGACCACGCGCGAGTCACCTCGTACCTACACAAACAAATAAGAACCTCGCAACCAACGTGATAAAGGGGTTGTCAATCCCTTCACGACCACTTGCAAGAGTGAGATCTGATAGAGATGATAATAATAAGATAAATATTTTTGGTATTTTTATGATATAGATTGAAAGTAAAGATTGCAAAATAAAATAGATTGGAAACTTGTATGATGGAAAATACACCCGGGGGCCATAGGTTTCACTAGTGGCTTCTCTCAAGATAGCATAAGTATTACGGTGGGTGAACAAATTACGGTCGAGCAATTGATAGAAAAGTGAATAATTATGAGAATATCTAGGTATGATCGTGTATATAGGCATCACGTTCGTGACAAGTAGACCGACTCCTGCCTGCATCTACTACTATTACTCCACACATCGACCGCTATCCAACATGCATCTAGAGTATTAAGTTCATAAGAACAGAGTAACGCCTTAAGCAAGATGACATGATGTAGAGGGATAAACTCATGCAATATGATGTAAACCCCATCTTTTTATCCTCGATGGCAACAATAAAATACATGTCGTTTCCCTTTCTCTGACTGGGATCGATCACCGCAAGATTGAACCCAAAGCTAAGCACTTCTCCCATTGCAAGAAAGATCAATCTAGGAGGCCAAACCAAAATGATAATTCGAAGAGACTTTCAAAGATAAACCAATCATACATAAAAGAATTCAGAGAAGATTCAAATATTGTTCATAGATAGACTTGATCATAAACCCACAATTCATCGGATCTCGACAAACACACCGCAAAAGAAGATTACATCGAATCGATCTCCAAGAGAATCGAGGAGAACTTTGTATTAAGATCCAAACAGAGAGAAGAAACCATCTAGACACTAGATATGGACCCGAAGGTCTGAGGTAAACTACTCACACATCATCAGAGGGGCCATGGAGTTGATGTAGATGCCCTCTGTGATCAATGCCCCCTTCGGCGGAGCTCCGGAAAAGGCCCCAAGATGGGATCTCTTGGGTACAGAAGGTTGCGGCGGTGGAAATAGGGTTTCGTGGTGCTCCTGGATGTTTTCGGGGTATGTGAACATATATAGGAGGAAGAAGTAGGTCGGTTGAGCCACGAGGGGCCCATGAGGGGGGAGGGCGCGCCCCCTACTCAAGGCCGCCTCGTTCGTTTCTTGATGTCCACTCCAAGTCCTCTGGATCACGTTTGTTCCAAAAATCACGTTCCCGAAGGTTTCATTCCGTTTGGACTCCGTTTGATATTCCTTTTCTGCGAAACACTGAAATAGGCAAAAAAACAACAATTTGGGCTGGGCCTCCAGTTAATATGTTAGTCCCAAAAATAATATAAAAGTGTAAAATAAAGCCCAATAACATCTAAAACAGATAATATAATAGCATGGAACAATCAAAAATTATAGATACGTTGGAGACGTATCAAGCATCCCCAATCTTAATTCCTCCTTGTCCTCGAGTAGGTAAATGATAAAAACAAACTTTTTGATGTGGAATGCTTTCTAGAATATTCTTCAATGTATTTTTCTCTATTGTGGCATGAATGTTCAGATCCGAAAGATTCAAGATAAAAGTTTATTGTTGACATAAAAATATAATATCCAAGTATGCTAATCAAGCAATTATGTCTTATCAAAATACCATAGCCAAAGAAAACTTATCCCTACAAAGTCATATAGTTTGGCCATGCTTCATTTTCGTCACACAAAATGCTCTCATCATGCACAACCCCAATGATAAGCCAAGCAATTGTTTCATACTTAGCCTTTTCAAACTCTTTCAACTTTCACGCAATATATGAGCGCGAGCCATGGACATAGCACTATGGGTGGAATAGAATATGATGATTGAGGTTATGTGAGAAGACAAAAAGGGAGAAAGTCTCAAATTGACGCGGCTAATCAATGGGCTATGGAGATGCCCACCAATTGATGTCAATGCAAGGAGTAGGGATTGCCATGCAACGGACGCACTAGAGCTATAAATATGTGAAAGCTCATCAAAGAAACTAAGTGGGTGTGCATCCAAGTCGCTTGCTCACGAGGACCTAGGGCATTTGAGGAAGCCCATCATTGGAATATACAAGCCAAGTTCTATAATGAAAAATTCCCACTAGTATATGAAAGTGAAAAAAATAAGAGACTCTCTATCATGAAGATCATGGTGCTACTTTGAAGCACAAGTGTGGAAAAAGGATAGTAACATTGTCCCTTCTCTCTTTTTCTCTCATTTGTTTTTTATTTGGTCCTTCTTTCTTCTTTTCTTTTGGCCTCTTTTTTTCGTCCGGAGTCTCACCCCAACTTGTGGGGGAATTATAGTCTCCATCATCCTTTCCTCACATGGGACAATGCTCTAATGATGATCATCACACTTTTATTTTCTTACAACTCAAGAATTACAACTCGATACTTAGAACAAAATATGACTCTATGTGAATGCCTCCGGTGGTGCACCAGGATTGCGATGAATCAAGAGTGACATGTATGAAAAAATTATGAATGGTGGCTTTGCCACAAATACGATGTCAACTACATGATCATGCAAAGCAATATGACAATGATAATGCGTGTCATAATAAATGGAACGGTGGAAAGTTGCATGGCAATATATCTCGGAATGGCTATGGAAATGCCATAATAGGTAGGTATGGTGGCTGTTTTGAGGAAGATATAAGGAGGCTTATGTGTGATAGAGCGTATCATATCACGGGGTTTGGATGCACCGGTGAAGTTTGCACCAAATCTCAAGGTGAGAAAGGGCAATGCACGGTAACGAAGAGGCTAGCAATGATGGAAGGGTGAGAGTGTGTATAATCCATGGACTCAACATTAGTCATAAAGAACTCACATACTTATTGCAAAAATCTACAAGTCATCAAAACCAAGCACTACGCGCAGGCTCCTAGGGGATAGATTGATAGGAAAAGACCATCACTCGTCCCCGACCGCCACTCATAAGGAAAGCAATCAAAGAACACCCCATGCTTCAAATTCGTCACATAACGTTCATCATACGTGCATGCTACGGGACTTGCCAACTTCAACACAAGTATTCATCAATTTCACAATTACTCAACTAGCACACTTCTAATATTACCACCTTTATATCTCAAAACCATCTATCAAGCATCCAACTTCTCTTAGCATTTAAAATTTATAACCAAAGTGAATTACCATGCTGCTCTAAAAGACTCTCAAAATGATATAAGTGAAGCATGCGAGATCAATTATTTCTATAAAATAGAACCACCACCATGCTCTAAAAGATATAAGCGAAGCACTAGAGCAAAAATTATCCAACTCAAAAGATATAAGTGAAGCACATAGAGTATTCTAATAAATTCCAATTCATGTGTGTCTCTCCAAAAAGGTGTGTATAGCAAGGATGATTGTGGTAAAATAAAAAGAAAGGACTCAAATAATACAATACGCTACAAGCAAAACACATATCATGTGGCGAATAAAAATATAGCTCCAAGTAAAGTTACCGATGGACGAAGACGAAAGAGGGGATGCCTTCCGGGGCATCCCCAAGCTTAGGATTTTGGTTGTCCTTGGGTTTTACCTTGGGGTGCCTTGGGCATCCCCAATCTTAGGCTCTTGCCACTCCTTGTTCCATAATCCATCAAATCCTTACCCAAAACTTGAAAACTTCACAACACAAAAATTAAAAGAAAATCTTTGTGAGCTCCGTTAGTAAAAGAAAACAAACCACCGCTTCAAGGTACTGTAATGAACTCATTCTTGATTTATATTGGTGTTAAACCTACTATATTCCAACTTATCTATGGTTCATAAACTCTATTACTAGCCATAGATTCATCAAAATAAGCAAACAACACACGAAAAACAGAATCTGTCAAAAACAGAACAGTCTGTAGTAATCTGTATGTTTAGAATACTTATGGAACCCCAAAAATTATAAAATAAATTGCTGGACGTGAGTAATTTATCTATTAATCATCTGCAAAAATAATTAACTAAATATCACTCTCCAGTAAAAAAAATGGCAGCAATTCTCGTGAGCGCTAAAGTTTCTGTTTCTTACAGCAAGATCAAAAAGACTTTCCCCAAGTCTTCCCAACGGTTCTACTTGGCACAAACACTAATTAAACAAAAAAACACAATCAAAACAGAGGCTAGATAAATTATTTGTTACTAAACAGGAGCAAAAAGCAACGAATAAAAATAAAATTGGGTTGCCTCCCAACAAGTGCTATCGTTTAATGCCCCTAGCTAGGCATAAAAGCAAAGATAGATCTAGGTATTGCCATGATAATGATAAGGTAAATCGCGAAAGGTCATCTGATACTCCCTACGTTCAGCAGCAAGCTTTCTTTGTGGCAAGCAAAAGTAATCAAAAGGGATAAATTTAATGGGACAAAAGTCCCCAAGATCAAGCTCAGGAGGTGTTGGTTCCTCCTTTGGCCCCTCATATTGCACAATCAATTCATCATTATAAGCATTCTTTTGGCAAAAAGTCATGAGCCTTTGTTCAAGGGAAAAACCTAGCCCGTTGTTTTGGATGGCAAAATTATCATTAAATTTAGAGATTCTATTAACAAGAGCATCGGTAGGAACCTTTTTTCTAAGGTTTTCATTAAAAGCAACATGAGCTAAAGATCGTAAACGCATAGTGTCTCCTTGATAGAAAAGGGTTGCTTCTATGGGAGGACGGCCAGCATCCACCCTATAATGCGCAAAAATTTCATTGGCTTCTTTTATTATAAATCTGAACTCATGAACTAAAAAGATGATTGTTGCTCGCTTAACAGAAGAATGCTCAATATTAGAAAATTCTAGGAAAATCCTTTGTATGGAAGGATGCATATGTAAAAATTGTCTTTCGAGTTCAACTATGAGCAAAGATATAGCATCTGTGAGACTGCTGGTTTTATGAAGGATAGATCCACTCATGGTGGGCAAAGCACCGGCACAAGTAAAGAAATCTTGAATAATTCCCTTCCCAATAATATTACCGCTACCAATACGAAACTTTTTAGTGTGAAAAATAATAGGATTTTCAAGAGGATCATCAATAGAATCAAAGTTTTCTGTATTATTATCCTTATCAATGATAACCTCCCCAGTTTCAGACATGATGGCAACAAATTGCAAAAAGAACGAGCACACAGAAGGCAGGAAGGAAAAAGAGGCGAACGGAAAAGAGGGCGAATAAAACGACAAGGGTGAAGTGGGGCAGAAGAAAACGAGAGGCAAATGGCAAATAATGTAATGCAAAGGATAGAAGTTGTGATGGGTACTTGGTATGTCTTGACTTGGCGTAGATCGCCCCGGCAACGGCGCCAGAAATCCTTCTTGCTACCTCTTGAGCACTGCGTTGGTTTTCCCTTGAAGAGGAAAAGGTGATGTAGTAAAGCAGCGTAAGTATTTCCCTCAGTTTTTTAGAACCACGGTATCAATCCATTAGGAGATCACGCGCGAGTCATCTCGTACCTACACAAACAAATAAGAACCTCGCAACCAACGCGATAAAGGGGTTGTAAATCCCTTCACGGCCACATGCAAGAGTGAGATCTGATAGACATGATAATAATAAGATAAATATTTTTGGTATTTTTATGATATAGACTGAAAGTAAAGATTGCAAAATAAAATAGATTGGAAACTTGTACGATGGAAAATAGACCCGAGGGCCATAGGTTTCACTAGTGGCTTCTCTCAAGATAGCATAAGTATTACGGTGAGTGAACAAATTACTGTCAAGCAATTGATAGAAAAGCGGATAATTATGAGAATATCTAGGTATGATCATGTATGTAGGCATCACGTCTGTGACAAAGTAGACCGACTCCTGCCTACATCTACTACTATTACTCCACACATCGACCACTATCCAGCATTCATCTAGAGTATTAAGTTCATAAGAAGAGAGTAATGCCTTAAGCAAGAGGACATGGTAGAGGGATAAACTCATGCAATATGATGTAAACCCCATCTTTTTATCCTTGATGACAACAATACAATATTGTTGTTTCCCTTTCTGTCACTGGGATCGAGCACCGCAAGATTGAACCCAAAGCTAAGCACTTCTCCCATTGAAAGAAAGATCAATCTAGTAGGCCAAACCAAACTGATAATTCGAAGAGACTTGCAAAGATAAACCAATCATACATAATAGAATTCAGAGAAGATTCAAATATTGTTCATAGATAGACTTGATCATAAACCCACAATTCATTGGATCTCGACAAACACACCGTAAAAGAAGATTACATCGAATAGATCTCTAAGAGAATCGAGGAGAACTTTGTATTGAGATCCAAAGAGAGAGAAGAAGCCATCTAGCTACTAGCTATGGACCCAAAGGTCTGAGGTAAACTACTCACACATCATCGGAGGGGCCATGGAGTTGATGTAGAGGCCCTCTGTGATCAATGCCCCCTCCGGCGGAGCTTCGGAAAAGGCCCCAAGATGGGATCTCTTGGGTACAGAAGGTTGCGGCGGTGGAAATCGGGTTTCGTGGTGCTCCTGGATGTTTTCGGGGTATGTGAACATACATAGGAGGAATAAGTAGGTCGGTTGAGCCACGAGGGGCCCGCGATGGGGGAGGGCGCGCCAAGGGGGGTAGGCGTGCCCCTGCCTCGTGGCTGCCTCGTTCGTTTCTTGACGTCCACTCCAAGTCCTTTGGATCACGTTTGTTCCAAAAATCATGTCCCCGAAGGTTTCATTCCGTTTGGACTCCGTTTGATATTCCTTTTCCGCGAAACATTGAAATAGGCAAAAAAAACAGCAATTTGGGATGGGCCTCCGGTTAATAGGTTAGTCCCAAAAATAATATAAAAGTGTAAAATAAAGCCCAATAACATCTAAAACAGATAATATAATAGCATGGAACAACAAAAAATTATAGATACGTTGGAGATGTATCAGTTGGGGCCGCGAACCCTTCGAAGATCAAGTCTCCTCGGATATCAGGGACATAATTTAGGTTCCCGAAACTGATCTGATGACCAAGGGCATAGCTATCGATCTACTCAAGGTGGCCAATTGAGTTGGCGCGCAGTGCGAAGCCGCCGAATACGAAAATTTGGTCGGGAAGGAAACTCTCCCCCGAAACAACATCATTGTAGACGATCGATCGAGTCATTGAACCTTCTGTCGATAGCACAGTGGAACTCTCAATGAAAGCGCCAACGTCGGTGTCAAAACCGGCTGATCTCAGGTAGGGGGTCCCGAACTGTGCGTCTGAGGATCGAACGTAACAGGAAACAAGGGACACGATGTTCACCCAGGTTCAGACCCTCTTAATGGAGGTAATAACCTACTTCCTGCTTGATTGACTTTAAGGAGTATAGGGGTTACAAGAGTTGATCTACCTCGAGATCGTAATGGCTAAACCCTAGATGTCTAGCTTGTATGATTATGATCGCCTCTACGGACTAAACCCTCCGGTTTTTATAGACACCGGAGGGGCCTAGGGTTGTACAGAGTCGGTTTATAGAGAAAGGAATCTTCACATCCGAACGCCAAGCTTGCCATCCACGCAAAGGAGAGTCCCATCCGGACACAGGGGAAGGCCTTCTATCTTGTATCTTCACAGCCCATCAGTCCGGCCCATGTCACATAGCCCAGACGCCCAGGGACCCCCTAATCCTGGACTCCCTCAGCCGTACGTTCGGTACTTGATCGGTTGGATCGCAAAGAAGTTCGACTACATCAACCGCGTTGTCTAACGCTTCTGCTTACGGTCTACGAGGGTACGTAGACACACTCTCCCCCTCATTGCTATGCATCTCCATGGATGGATCTTGCGTGTGCGTAGAATTTTTTTTGTTTTCCATGCAACGTTTCCCAACAGTAATATGCATCTGAGGGAGCAATTTAAACATAAGAACGCAAAGAGAACTTGTCAATTTGAATGAGATCTTGGGGTACTTTTACCATCATAGCAAATGGGGCGCAGCAGAACACCGTCCATCGGGAGCGGCTCCCTGACCAAATGATTCGTCGCCATAGTTAGCGAGAACCATCGGCGGGGAGGGGATAGATATGAAGGCGAAGAGAGGGACGGAGAGAGAGAGCGAGAGAGAGAAAGAGAGAGAGAACTCATTTTATGGAAGGGGATGTGATTGGAGTGAAAAAGGCGGTATTTGGGGAGGGTTGGGATTAGGTGGGCGTGCGGGAAGTTCAAAAATGAGTGGACGAAAGGGAAAATTTGTAACACCCCGGATGTAACTTTCCCAATTTGTACTCCAACTCTTGCCGTTTCCGGCGTTAAGTTATTTTATTTTCTCGGGTTCGGGTCCTTGTCTCCGTGTGTTGTTGTCGTTGTCATGCATCTCATATCATGTCATCATGTGCATTGCATTTGCATACGTGTTCGTCTCATGCATTCGAGCATTTTCCCCGTTGTCCGTTTTGCATTCCGGCGCTTCGTTCTCCTCCGGTGGTCATTTCTAGATTTCTTTCATGTGTGGGGATTAAACATTTCCAGATTGGACCGAGACTTGCCAAGCGGCCTTGGTTTACTACCGGTAGACCGCCTGTCAAGTTTCGTACCATTTGGACTTCGTTTGATACTCCAACGGTTAACCGAGGGACCGAAAAGGCCTCGTGTGTGTTGCAGCCCAACACCCCTCCAATTTGGCCCAAAACCCACCTAACTCTGCTCCATCATCTAGAGCGTTCGATCACGATCGCGTGGCCGAAAACCGCACCTCATTTGGACTCTCCTAGCTCCCTCTATGCCTATTTAAAGACCCCTCCGTTTTCGGATCTCCTTCTTCCCCCGTAACCCTAAAAAAATCCACCTCGCGCGCCGGACATGTCCGTTTCTTGCCGGACGAACACCGCCGCCGCCGCCCGCAGCCAATGAGGGGCTGCCACGTGTCCTCGCCGCCGCCTCCCACCGCGCGGCCCGGGAGGCCCAGGGAGGGCCCCCGCGGCCCGTTCGCCGCCCCGCGCCGCCTGGGCGCCCCGCTGCCCGAGCGCCGCCTCCCTCCTCGCGGCCGGCCACCCGGGGCCATCGGCGCCGCCGGCCGGCGCCTCGCGCCGCGACCCCGCCGTCCGCCGGCGCGCCCGCCGCCGCCCGACCCCGCCACGGCCACCGCCGAGCGCCGCCACCGTCGTCCCCGCCTCCTCGTCGTCCGGCCACTCCGGCGACCTCCTCCGACATCATCCCCGCCGCCGGTGTACAGTGCTCCGGCCGCCTCGATTTCCGTGCGCGAGATCTAGATCCAAAAAACCCTAGGTCAAATTCGTCCAAGTCCCAGAAATTTCAGTACAAGTGCACATGTTCATGACCCCGTAACTTTGCATCCGTAGCTCCGATTCATGCATATAGCATATCAAAATGTTCATCTCGGAGAGTACATCATTTCATTCCATTGCATCTTTTTCTTTTGAGCTCATCTTGATGCCCGAAATGCTGTTAGAAGAGGGCTACTTGAGATATTTGTCAGATTTGCTAATCCGTTTAGGTTTTTGTCATTTTTGCCATGATTAATGTGTGCATGATATGCCCTGATGCTCTACATATGTTTTGTTAAGGGTTTTGTCATCTTTCCAGAGGTGCAACCCATGTATTTTTGTGATGTGTGAGGTGACTAGTGCAAGGTTGCAAAGTGGTGCACTTGCTAATTCTGTTTTCAGGGACTTAGCAATTCCACTAAGTCCTTGATCTGTTTAGCTCATGTTGCCATATGTTCATGTTGTTTCCGAGTGATTCGTGCCTCTTTTGAGGATGATCAGTAATGATGTTTTGTTAATCTTGTAGTTCTCTATCCATCCTTGTATTTGTTTGTAATTATGGATCACCCTAGCTTGAGTCAATCGAGCTCTACTTTTGCTACTTCGTGAATCTGGGCAGATTGTCTACTTGTTAGCGATTTTGCCGATGATGTTATAGTTGATCCGTGCATGCTATGCTATTGTTCTTGCCATGTCTAGATTGCATTTTGTGTATTCTTGATGGGTGTATGCTTGTCTTGCCATGACTTGCACCGTAGTGAGTGCATCGAGCTCGTAAACATGCCTACTTGATATCTGTTTTCAGCATGTTCCAGTTTTCACTAAGTCTAAAAACTGATTACGTTTTTGCTATGTTCACATGCTTGCAATTGTATTTTCTGATCCCTTTTGGCTCAAGGTCACTAAGGGAATTTTGTTAATCTCGTTGAGTAGCTCCATGATATGCTTTACTTTGCCATGTTCAGTTCCTGTAGTATGTAGTTTTGTTGCTCCGAAGAGTGCTATCTGATCTGAAATTCCAGACAAGTGTTAATTTCACTAAGTCTGAGATCTGTTTACCATATGTATTTTTGCCATGCTTGTTTGAACCTGTTAATGGATGAATTAGCTATAGCTCAGTGCTAGACTTTTGTTAAGCATCTTGAATGCATCCCTGCCATGTATTTTGTTGTCATGTTTGGGTGCTGTAGCATGTTTATTTCATTGCATTTAGATGACTACTTGTTGTAAATCGCAGGACATGGCCATATTTGAATCGCTTGCCATTTCCAAACCGTAACTCCGATTCCGGCGTTCTTTATATCGTTTTCAAGCGATTTCATCTCATCTTCCCAGTGGCACACTTGGATTTCCAAGTTGAGGCCAGGGTTCATGCATTTCCTATCATATCTTGCATTTTGCATCCCGCATCGCATCCCGCATAGCATATCATCTTTGCATCATATTGCTTGATCCTTGCACGTGGTATATTGTGTCCTTGTTGCTTGTTTGTCTTGTCTGGGTAGAGCTGGGAGACGAGTTCGCTAACGAGGATCCCGTTGAGTTTGCTTTTGAGGATCCAGTCAACTATGACAACTGTGCAGGCAAGATGATCATACCCTCGAAATCACTACTATCTTTACTATGCTAGTTTGCTCGCTCTTTTGCTATGCCATTTCTATGATGCCTACCACTTGCTTTCAAGCCTCCCAAATTTCCATGTCAAACATCTAACCCACCTTGTCCTAGTAAACCGTTGATTGACTATGTTACCACTTTGCTCAGCCCCTCTTATAGCGTTGCTAGTTGCAGGTGAAGATTGAAGGCCGTTCCTTGTTGGAACATTTATTTATTTGTTGGGATATCATTATATTGCTATGTTATCTTAATGCATCTATATACTTGGTAAAGGGTGGAAGGTTCGGCCTCTCGCCTAGTGTTTTGTTCCACTCTTGCCACCCTAGTTTCCGTCATATCGTTGTTATGTTCCCGGATTTTGCGTTCCTTACGCGGTTGGGTTATAATGGGAACCCCTTGATAGTTCGCCTTGATTAAAGCTTTTCCAGCAATGCCCAACCTTGGTTTTACCATTTGCCACCTAGCCTTTTTTCCCTTGGGTTCTGCAGACTCAAGGGTCATCATTATTTTAACCCCCCCCCCCCGGGCCAGTGCTCCTCTGAGTGTTGGTCCAAACCGTCAGCCGACGGTGGCTACCAGGGGCAACTCTGGGCTGGCCTACCGGAAGTTTGGTCATCTGAGTGTGCCCTGAGAAAGAGATATGTGCAGCTCCTATCGGGATTTGTCGGCACATTCGGGCGGTGTTGCTGGTCTTGTTTTAACCTGTCGAATTGTCTTGAAGAACCGAGATACCGAGTCTGATCGGAACGTCTTGGGAGGAGGTCTATTCCTTCGTTGACCGTGAGAGCTTGTCATGGGCTAAGTTGGGACTCCCCTGCAGGGATTGAACTTTCGAAAGACGTGCCCGTGGTTATGGGCAGATGGGAATTTGTTAATGTCCGGTTGTAGATAACTTGAACCTTAACTTAATTAAAATGAATCAACTGAGTGTATTACCGTGATGGCCTCTTCTCGGCGGAGTCTGGGAAGTGGACACGGTGTTGGAGTAATGTTTGCGCAGGTTGCTCTTTAGTTTCTCGCTCGCGCTTTGCCTCCTCTTCTCGCTCTCTTTTGCGTATAAGCTAGCCACCATACTTGCTAGTCGCTTGCTGCAGCTCCACTCATATTTACCTTGCCATACCTATAAGCTTAAATAGTCTTGATCGCGAGGGTGCGAGATTGCTGAGTCCCTGTGGCTCACAGATTACTATTACACCAGATGCAGGGCCTGATGATTCCGCTCCAGGAGACGCGTTTGAGCTCAAGTGGGAGTTCGACGAAGACTCTCAGCGTTACTATGTTTCCTTTCCCGATGATCAGTAGTGGTGCCCAGTTGGGGGTGATCGGGACCGTGTCGCATGTTGGATTATCTTTTATTTTGGCGCCGTAGTCGGGCCATGAGTGTTTGGATGATGTAATGTTATTTATGTACCTTGATTGACGTGGCGAGTGTAAGCCAACTATGTTATCTCCCCTTTATTATTATATTACATGGGATGTTGTAAAGATTACCTTACTTGCGACATATGCCTTCAATGCGATTATGTCTCTAAGTCGTGCCTCGACACGTGGGAGCTATAGTCGCATCGAGGGTGTTACAAAATTTGAGGGAACGTTTAGTATGGGAGGCAAGGATAAAACTGAGCTTTGTTCAGTTTCAGATTATTCTTCCTTCATATTATGCGAGAACAACTTTCTGTAAACTTGCGGCACCTTCACAAATAGTCGTGACCACTTTCATATGAAAAATAGACCACCGTTCATGTGACGCCTTGTTTCTCGCATAAATGTTGGTTATGCTTTGCTTCGTAATGTGTTAATGTATTATCGTGTTCATCGCTAGTTTATTTAGGTTTGCAACACACAGTCATTTTGTTCATGCATGTCACTTGAAGAAAGCACATCCCACATGTGAGTGTGTCATGGCTGGTTTCAAATTCAAGCTCACGGTGCCGGTTGTCACATCACAATTTCAGATTATACTTTGCACACAACAAGATGCCACTGTTAGAAGGATTTGAGAGAGCATGACTCCAAACACGCTACATGCTTTGCAAGCATGACTCAAAGCACTTAGTGATGTGAATTTTTAAGTACTATTCATTGTTTACATCACACTATGGGCTTTCGGTGTGCAAACAACCTTAGCTATGCATGGTATCATATATCCGCCATAGTTGATTGCTGATAAAACTATCTGCATTTGACATTTTGTTTGCTTCTATAATTTTTATCATGGCAATATGTGTTCATGTGGTACCATGTTCCTCACATATTCAAGGTGAACCCAAGAGGTTCGAAATGCACAATCATTTTGTTCGTTTATCATGTGAAGTGTACTGTTGACACATTGTAGTGCTTATGGCTGGTTGTCACGTCATACTACGAGCTTCTACCACGAGCAGGCGGAAACGTTTCTCCATAGGTGAATGTTCACAAAAGTATGTGCATTTGACATTTTATTTTTGTTATTTACTATTGATGGGTAAATGTTCATGTGTTGGGATCTTCATTGCATATCTAAGGTGATCCCAATTGGTTTGCAGTGCACATATGTTTTATTTGTGTGGGTATCTTGAATAAAGCAAGCGCATCGTGTAAAGTGTCATGCCCGGTTAGAAATTAAAGTTTGGAGTGCCAGTTGTCACATCATAATTTGATATATCCTTTAAAACAAAGCAAGTGGAGTGTGCCATATCAAGACCACGCACAACGCAGGCACGTCGAGCATGCAATGTCAGCTCGGTACAAAATATATTGCTCGAACCCGCCTAATTCCTTCAACTAAAAAACATAAAAAATTGCTCGAACAGACGTCTGATTCCCGTGCGTCCTCGAACCGTGGGGCAACGTCGAAACTGCTCTGGTCGATTACCTTTTTTGCATGAGAAATTGATGACCGCATTCTTTTACCACATCCATTTGCATCTTCTTCCTCAGCCATTCCTCGTCCTCGACAACCCCCCACCGCCTCCCTACAGCCATGGACAACAAGAAACTAACAACGAAGACCCACCACATCACCTACCCATGGCACACCCGTGCTGGAGGTGGTGTACACCAGCGAGCCTAGGACTGTGGAGCGAGTCACCGCCAATACGAGCAATGTCTCCAGGAGGAGAGGAAAAAGTTCGTTGGACTCGACCTCGAGTACACCCATTCGAGCAGTTACAAACGACAAGGGGTCACCATCGTGTAACTCGCAATGCGTGAGCATATCCTTGTGTACCACTACTGCGTTCCAAGTGGTGCCAACCGTTGGATCAATTCCTACAACGCAAATCGATAACTTTCGCTAGCATGGACATGAGGGGCGACAAGATCATGTTTTCCCGTGCATGGAAAACGGTTCTAGACGAACAACATGTCGACATCCAAGATAAATTGTGTATCAAAGGTGATGAAGAAAGGGACTCCATGGGTGACCTTCAGCGGTCATCATCGACCCTTCGTACAAGAACATGAAGAAATCATTCCCAAGGGACAAGCACCAGTAGTAGGAGTGGAAGCCGCTTTCCCCGTTGCACCTCGAGTATGCAGCAAAAGATTGGTACATTAGCTACGAGTTGTACTGTAGGATCCTAATCATTAAGGACAGGATTGTGGGAATGACTCCTCTCTCGTAAGAACAAACACGAGGGATCTTCGAGTGGCTGGAAGCGCCGGAAGGGAAACAGTGGGTGGTGAATTGCAAAAACTTGGATGTATACATTCAACTAGTAGTATGTTCATTTAGATTGAGCGAAACATATGTTCTAACTATGATTGTAGTAGGTCAAAGATGTCATGTGTTGTTGCAAGAACTTGGGTGCTGATACGTCTCTGTCGTATCTCCTTTTCCAAACACTTTTGCTTTTGTTTTAGACTCTAATTTGGATGATTTGAATGAAACTAACCCGGACTGACGATGTTTTAAACAGAACCACCATGATGTTATTTTTGTACAAAAATATAAGTTCACGGATTTTGACGAAACATTTTGTTCATTTTTTTATGGAATATATATAAGATACTGGAACGAAGATCCATTGGAGGGGGCCACTTGTTGCCCACAAGGAAACATGGCGCAAACACCCCCGGGGCGTGCCTTGTTACCTTGTGGGGCCCATGTGGTGCCACTGGCCCTAATTCCAGCACTATAAATTCCGTTTCTTCGAGAGAAAAATAAGAGAAGTCTCATCACGTTTTATGATACAGTGCAGCCGCCACCTCCTGTTCTTCATCGGGAGGGGTGATCTGGAGTCCGTTCGGGGCTCCGGAGAGAGGGATTCGTCGTCATTATCATCACCAATCCTTGTTCATCATCAATTTCATGATGCTCACCACCGGGAGTGAGTAATTCCTTTATGGGCTTGCTGGACGGTGGAGTTGGATAAGATTTGTCATGTAATCGAGTCAATTTGTTAGGGTTTGATCCCTAGTATCCACTGTTTTCTGAGATTGGTGTTGCTATGACTTTGCTATGCTTAATGCTTGTCACTGGGGCTCGAGTGTCATGATTTCAGATTTGAATCATCTATTTTTTTCATAAATATATTTGAGTTATTGATTGTATCTGTTAGTTGTATGCACCTGTTATTGTTCTGATCTGTAGGCCCCAAAGTGACAATAGTTGGGATACTCTTCGGAGATGACTGTAATCTGAGAAGTTCATATATTCACAATATGTTAATGCTTTGTTCCGGTTCTCTAGCCTTAATATTTTTTATTTTTCTTATGGATACCGCTGCCACGCAATGATAGGAATATAATATGAATTTGAGGTTTTTAATTTCAGATATTCAGATGTGGAATGCATTTTTTTAAATCGTGTCCATCCGTGTACACGCCCGGGCGCTTTCACTGGGGTTGCAAGTCCGGCCGTAGATGCTCCGAGGACACCGTGCCGATCGGAACGCCAGAGGCGGGAAAGAAAGGCGAGATGGGCGCCAAAACACCCGGATGCAGCATGCAGCTGAGCAACGAGGAGACAAAGCTGCATGCGGCCACGCGGTCGAAGTTTTCAAAAGCATTGTTGTCAAATTTCTTAGAAGTCCGTCGATTAATTCGTAAACTGTACTGAACAGCAAAAGTTCATGCATATAAACGCACTCCTTCGTCGCTACGACATCACGGGCCTTAGGTACGTACTCCTACGTGCACGTATACGTACGTACGATCGACGCGCCAACGTGAGAGTTGTACATGCATGCATGGACGCCGCGCGCCGCCCCTAGAGTCCTAACCCTGCTCCTCTCCTCAGGGCCTCGCAGGCCACCGCCGAGCCGCCGTGGCCGCCGTCACCGCCGGCGGCGACGCCCATGGGCACCATGCCGAACGAGCGCTGGCGGCACGCGTGGCACGTGACCTGCGCCAGCAGCCGCGCGGCATGGTCACGCAGCGCGCACGCCTTCTCCAGCTCGCCCCGGGCCTGCTGCCGCGCGCGCCGCGCCTCCTCCAGCGCGCGCTCCGCCGCCGCGGCCTCTTCCCGCGCCCGCGCCCGCTCGGCGTCCGCGGCGGCCTTCTCCTGCATGGCACGCATCATCTCTTCCCTCCCGTCGTCGGCGCCGGACACGCCGTCCGAGGACGCGACTGGGCCGATGGAGAGCTCCAGCTTCGTCGTCGCGTGGGGCTCGTGGGAGGCGGAGAATACGGCGGGCGTGGCGTTCACCGGCGCCTTGGTAGCTACCGGGAGGAGCTGGAGCTCCGGCGGCGGCGTCGACGGCACCCCCGGAGCCGGATGCCTGATAACGACAGGCCGGAGCACCGGGAGCGCCGACGGCACGGCCCCCGCCTCGCCGCGCATCCGGCCGGAGTTGCACGCGTCCTGGTGCTCGATGAAGCTCTCCACCCTGCAACACGAGTAGATCATTAGCACTCAGCACTAACCAACACGACACGCCCATAATCTGCCCCGTCGCCGTCACGGGCATCGTACGCGTGTATATATGTCGCGGGAGATCGAGTACGTACGTACGAACGTACGTGAGTTCGTGCCATGATTCGTGACGTTAGGTGCGTCGTATGCATGCATGATTGCCCGCCCTGCCGCGCGATCGGTCGGTCGATGGCGCCCATACGGCATTTCGGCGTTTGCGTGGAGCGAAAGCGACCACACGGCATGTACCGATCGACCAGACGGACAAGGAGATGGATAGATCGACGGGTGCCATCCAATCGGTCCAACAAGATACTGGTGGCGGTCTGGTGGAAACGTGTACCGACGGCCCCTCCGAGATGCATCGATCACTTCAGTTCTGGCCGGGACCAAATGGCGGTGCGATCGACCCATCGAGGTCGATGTGCGTGCACTGTGCAGTGAACACTGCACTGCCACATGGAGCCAGCCAGCCACGGCACACCAAAGGGGCCACGCCATGAACTAGCTTGAACACGACTCTTGATCGAGCTGCACGCAATATACAGCTCGTTCCTCTAAAAGCCCAAAATTTTCTTCAAAAAAATGTAAAAAAGTTTATAGCTCCGGGAGAGGAGATTAACGTGCATGGGTGCCCGCCCGGCCGTTACATCTATCTTACCCGGTCGGTGACAACTGACAAGAGTGTGACTGCCAAGTGCCAATTATTAAAGTGTAGGTAGCCCAGTGCCGTTGTTTTTTATGCGGCTAGAGCATGCACATGGGCTCCTGTCCTGGCGCCCGTGTCCGACCGTGTGGCGGGCGAGACGAGCGATCGAGAGTGGCGCGCGCGCGCTCCCTTGTACTTTGGTGGATCAGGCGGGGTCCGAGGAACGGGGCAGCTTGTCTCTACCTGGCTAACTACTAGCTAGCCTGCCTAGTGCTCGCTGCTGTGGCCAGCTCCCCTGCTGCATGGATCGCTACCCGTATGCACAGTGGTTCCTCTGTTCAACGATACGTGACATCTAGGGCTTCCACTCGCTATCCAGAGTCACCATCTTTGACTGATATTATTCATATAGTGGGTAATGTTAATGGACTTTTTTTTAATAAAATGATATTGTGAAAGCATTTCAAGGAAGTGTCATATTTCGACATGACAATTTATCTAAACTGTGCATATGGTATATTTTATTTTTCCTTAGAGACTACTGTTTTTTGATAATTACTCCCTCCGTTGACAAATATAAGATGCTCTACTTATTTTATTCATTCAGATGTGTATAAACAAATTATGTACTATGTTTGTTCACTCGTTGCAGTTCGTATGTAGTCTATATTCAAAGCGTCTTATATTTGTATGCGGAGGGAGTAGTATTAGATATGAGATGCCTTTAGATTTTCTAAAACTATCTGACAAGGTATTGTGCCATTAGCTAGCCAGTGCACGCATGCGACTGGTTAACCTTTCTAATTTTTGCGGGGTTAATTAACCATGCAGCTAGTAACCCATTACATGCATGAATAACCTTGTGACTGCTAATGATACCTACTGTAATATTCTACTTATGTCGTTTGCATAATCTCGCACACCCATGCAGCAACAGTGTTAAGCGAGTGGTAACATAATTAGGACGGTTAGGTGCTTCTTTGAGTTGAGTTTACGGGAGCTATAAGCTAGCGCCTAGCACTGTTCTCTTTGAGGACTGAGGAGACAGTTTTTGGTCGATGTGCGGTCGCTTTCCCGTTGGAATTTTCGGTCCTACCGCGATCCGCCACCGAAATGATCATACGCCAGCATCCTAGTTTTTTTTTAATTTCTCGCCTTTTTTCTTCCATGGACACATGGATACTATGGAACCCACTCGACCTGGATATATGCCATCAGTTTCAGGTCCCAGTCCGCGTCCGTACGAAAAAACTCCACTTAGTAGCTACTAAAAATTGTGGTCAGCTAGCTAGCTTGCTAAACTATGGATCGATCAAACTCTAGTTAATTCATGTCGGCTGGCTACACTTGTAGTTGTATCTCTTTAATCTTTCTTTTGATTTGATGACCGAGTGGAAACTCGTTAAAATTCTGAACTAACACGAAAGCTTTTGTCTTATCTCCACCCACCCATGGATCGACCGATCTCCATGGCTCTACTTCTCCCACAAAGACATGCTATATAATCAAGCCCTTTCGTGTTCAGGTATATGATAACTCTAGTTCGTTCTCGTGAGAGAAGTACGATCGACGTACGTCCCGAACCGGTGCATGATCTGATGCATGAGGCATAAACAACGGTGGCCGGTAGCGGCGTCGATGGTACGTACCGGGAGAAGACGCGGCCGCAGTCGCAGGAGTGGCCGCGGGTGCCGCAGGTCTTGAGGTGGGCCTTGTAGTCGGACTGGACGGCGTAGCCCTTGGCGCAGCGGGCGCAGACCCACTGCCGCCGCCCGCCGTGCTTGCGCCGGAAGTGCTTCTTGATCCCCACCAGGTCGCCCAGCGCGTGGGCCGGGTCGTGGTGCAGGCAGCTCGGCTCGGGGCACACGAACACGCGCTTCCGCGGCACCGTCGTCGCGCCGGCCCCTCCCGCCGTGCCCGCGCCGCCGTCCTCCCCCGCCGACGGCGCCGGAGCCCGCTTCACCAGCCGCCAGGGAACCTTGTGCCGCCGCCGGTGCATCTGGAGGTTCTGCTCCCGCTGGAACCCCTGCCCGCAGATCTCGCACACGTACCGGTCCGACTCCAGCAGCGTCCTCGGCGTTAGCGCCACCACCTCCGCATCAGGGTCTAGATAATAATGTACCAAACGCACATATGCACGTACGTAAGTGCCAGCCAGTGAATCCACGGCGCACTAACCAAGTGCATGCTGATCGATCCACATACAACGTTATGATCCACGTACGTACCTGGCGTGCCGGGAGGGCGCCTCTTGCGCTTGGCGGGGGAGGGCTGGTCGGTGGCCGGGGGAGGCGGCGCCAGCGGCGGCGGCGGCGGCGGCGGCTGCTGCTGGGAGGAGGGGGAGGACGAGGAGGTGGAGGAGGAGGCCAACATTTGGTGGTGGCTCTTGACCAGTGCCATAAGTGTTGGGGGCTTTCTCCTTCTTCTTCTTTTAAGGGCTAACCTTACTAGCTACGCACGTACCCTTGCACACAACCGGCTACGTCGCCTCGCCTTGGCCTCGGCCTTTGGCTTGCCTCCTTTCCCTCTTCTCTTTTTGCTCCTTAGTGGGATAGGGGTGCCAACGGAGGCTTTATGGGGTGGAAAGGTGAAGGTGTATTGTGCTTGTGTTGTAGAAAGGCTTGGGGCATGAGGGGATCATATATAGCTAGGGATGGGAGGGGAGGAGGGAGGGAGTGAGGGTGAAAAAAAGGGCTTTGTCTATATCTCTTTGCTTGCTTTTGTGCTTGCTGCATCGGTGCGTGGGTGTGGCTCCCTTTCTTTGAAGGGGGAATGTGTCTCATATACTCATTGGATGGGCAGCTTTTATCAAGGCTTTGTTTGTTTGTTTTGGTGGTTTTTAAAGATGGGATCATGTGACTAGTCTCCCCCTGCCAATCTCATGGACACAATTAATGGGATACATGCTTGCTTAGCTGCTTGATTGAAAAGATCACCTCTTTAATTGCATGTGTTTGTGTACATGTTGCTGAAGTACTCCTGCTATCAACTCTTTCTCTCTCTCTCTCCTTCCACAGACAGGAGTTAGGCAGGGAGATGGGACTTCACTCTATCATGCAGTCTTTATTATATAGTAGATACAGTATATGGAAATATATGTCCATGGGAAAAAAGGACCCTCTAATGCACAATTGTTAAGAATTTTATATAATTTCATGTAACCATCCACATTTCTCGCCCTCACTCTCAATTACACCCTACGCTAGAGTGCCAGCAACACTCGGCAAAGGCCCAAATACACTCGGCAAAACCTTTACTGAGAATTGTTCTCGGCAAAGACCGCCCGGTGTACACCTCTCAGTCAAACTGAACTTTGCCGAGAACCAACCGCCGGGTACTCAGCAAACCGTTTGCCGAGAGCCAAACTGTGTGTCTCGACAAAATAAAGCGACTTCACGATAGCTGTTCCACCATGTCCTTGCCGAGAGCATACACTCGGCAAAGTGGTACACGTTGCCGAGAGGCTCTCTCAACCCTAATTGTTACCAAGGGTAGACTGAGATCAACTTGCTTCCACTAGGAGCTTAACGCTTTCTGGCCGTCGTATTCGAAGCCACCAGGGTATACTGTTAGGATGGTGTGGCTGAATTTTTTTAGGCTAGTTGCTAGGAAAAAAATGGAGCGCCTATCACTCTGGCATTTGAAAACCTTTTTTTTGCACCATCACTTTTTTGAGGATCACTAGATTACGATCCAATGGCCAGAAATAGAGCATTGTTCATCTTCAACCTAACCTTCTTCTTCCTCCCGTGAAACGGTTGGCCTGCTTCGTCCCATCCTCTTGGCATCAGCACCAGAGGTTGGCAGCGCTCCCCATATGCCTTGGCACACTGCGCTCCTCTCAACCTCTCCCACCGCCATGATAGCCACCGCCATGACCATCCAGCTAATTAAGGTCCATCCTCCCCCGATCCGCAACAACTCTGGCACCTCCCTCCCCACCCGCACTTGTCAAGTTTCAGCCCGCCGGCTATCGTCGGCTTCCCTCATCCTCAACTCGCCCTTGATGATTCACAAGTATAGAGGATCAATCATAGTCCTTTCGATAAGTAAGAGTGTCGAACCCAACGAGGAGCAGAAGGAAATGATAAGCAGTTTTCAGTAAGGTATTCTCTGCAAGCACTGAAAATAGCGGTAACAGATAGTTTGATAGTAAGGCAATTCGTAACAAGTAACATGTAGCAATAGCAACAAAGGTGCAGCAAGGTGGACCAATCATTTTTATAGCAAAGGACAAGCCGGAACGTTCTTTTATAATAAGCAAAGCGTTCTCGGGGACACATGGGAATTATCATCTATTTACTTTCATCTTGTTTATTTGATTCACGTTAGCTAGTTTGATAATTTGGTATGTGGGTGGATCGATACTTGGGTGTTGTTCTTACTTGAACAAGCCTCCCACTAATGATTACCCCCTCTCGCAAGCATCCACAACTACGAAAGAAGAATTAAGATAAATCTAGCTATAGTATGAAACATATGAATCCAAATAAGCATGTTACAGAATAACATATAAACTAGGGTTTAAACTTCTATCACTCTAGCAACCTATCATCTACTTATTACTCCACAATGCCTTCCCTTAGGCCAAAGTATGATGAAGTGTCATATAGTCGACGTTTACATGACAGCACTAAAGGAAGCAACAACATACATATCATAAAAAATCGAACGAATACCAAATTCACATGATTACTTATAACAAGACTTCTCCCGTGTCCTCAAGAGCAAAAGTAACTACTCATATATAAATCATATTCATGTTCAAAATTAGAGGGGTATTGAATATCATTAAGGATTTGAACTTATAATCTAGGAGGTGCCCAAGGGGGGGGGGGTGCGCCAGCCCTAGGAGATCCAATCTCCTAGGGGGCGGCGGCCAGGGGAGGTTTCCCTCCCCCCCAAGGCACCTAGGAGGTGCCTTCCCTCCTTGGGACTCTTCCTTAGGGTTCCCCTTTCACCCTAGGCGCATGGGCCCTAGGGGAAGTGGCGCCCCAGCCCACTTTGGGCTGGATCCCTTCTCACTTCAGCCCATGGGACCCTCCGGGATAGGTGGCCCCACCCGGTGGGCCCCCGGGACCCTTCCGGTGGTCCCGGTACAATACCGATGACCCCGAAACTTGTCCCGATGGCCGAAATAGGACTTCCTATATATAAATCTTTACCTCCGGACCATTCCGGAACTCCTCGTGACGTCCGGGATCTCATCCGGGACTCCGAACAACATTCGGTAACCACATACAAGCTTCCTTTATAACCCTAGCGTCATCGAACCTTAAGTGTGTAGACCCTACGGGTTCGGGAGACATGCAGACATGACCGAGACGTTCTCCGGTCAATAACCAACAGCGGGATCTGGATACCCATGTTGGCTCCCACATGTTCCACGATGATCTCATCGGATGAACCACGATGTCAAGGACTTAATCAATCCCGTATACAATTCCCTTTGTCTATCGGTACGATACTTGCCCGAGATTCGATTATCGGTATCCCGATACCTTGTTCAATCTTGTTACCGGCAAGTCTCTTTACTCGTTCCGTAACACATCATCCCGTGATCAACTCCTTGATCACATTGTGCACATTATGATGATGTCCTACCGAGTGGGCCCAGAGATACCTCTCCGTTTACACGGAGTGACAAATCCCAGTCTCGATTCATGCCAACCCAACAGACACTTTCGGAGATACCTGTAGTGTACCTTTATAGCCACCCAGTTACGTTGTGACGTTTGGCACACCCAAAGCACTCCTACGGTATCCGGGAGTTGCACAATCTCATGGTCTAAGGAAACGATACTTGACATTAGAAAAGCTTTAGCATATGAACTACACGATCTTTGTGCTAGGCTTAGGATTGGGTCTTGTCCATCACATCATTCTCCTAATGATGTGATCCCGTTATCAACGACATCCAATGTCCATGGTCAGGAAACCGTAACCATCTATTGATCAACGAGCTAGTCAACTAGAGGCTTACTAGGGACATGGTGTTGTCTATGTATCCACACATGTATCTGAGTTTCATATCAATACAATTCTAGCATGGATAATAAACGATTATCATGAACAAGGAAATATAATAATAACTTATTTATTATTGCCTCTAGGGCATATTTCCAACAGTCTCCCACTTGCACTAGAGTCAATAATCTAGTTCACATCGCCATGTGATTAACACTCACAGGTCACATCGCCATGTGACCAACATCCAAAGAGTTTACTAGAGTCAATAATCTAGTTCACATCACTATGTGATTAACACTCAATGAGTTCTGGGTTTGATCATGTTGCTTGTGGGAGAGGTTTTAGTCAACGGGTCTGAACTTTTCAGATCCGTGTGTACTTCGCAAATTTCTATGTCATCTTGTAGATGCAACTACTACGCTACATTTGGAGCCATTCCAAATAACTGTTCTACTTGGAGCTATTCTAAAATGTTGCTCCATTATACGTATCCGGTATCTCTACTCGGAGCTATCCGGATAGGTGTTAAGCTTGCATCGACGTAACCCTTTACGACGAACTCTTTTACCACGTCCATAATCGAGAAAATTCCTTAGTCCACTAGTTACTAAGGATAACTTTGACCGCTGTCATGTGATCCATTCTTAGATCACTCTTGTACCCCTTGACTGACTCATGGCAAGGCACATTTCAGGTGCGGTACACAGCATAGCATACTGTAGAGCCTATGTCTAAAGCATAGGGGACGACCTTTCGTCCTTTCTCTCTATTCTGCCGTGGTCGAGCTTTAAGTCTTAACTTCATACCTTACAACTCAGGCAAGAACTCCTTCTTTGACTGATCCATCTTGAACACCTTCATGATCATATCAAGGTATGTGCTCATTTGAAAGTACTTTTAAGCGTTTTGATCTATCCTTATAGATCTTGATGCTCAATGTTCAAGTAGCTTAATCCAGGCTTTCCATTGAAAACACTTTCCAAATAACCCTATATGCTTTCCAGAAATTCTACGTCATTTCTGATCAACAATATGTCAACATATACTTATCAGAAATTCTATAGTGCTCCCACTCACTTCTTTGGAAATACAAGTTTCTCATAAACTTTGTATAAACCCAAAATCTTTGATCATCATCAAAGCATACATTCCAACTCCGAGATGCTTACTCCAGTCCTTACAAGGATTGCTGGAGCTTTGCATACTTATTAGCATCTTTCAGGATTGACAAAAACCTTCCGGTTGTATCATATACAACCTTTCCTCAAGAAAATCGTCGAGGAAACAATGTTTTGACATCCTATCTGCAAGATTTCATAAATAATGCAGTAATCGCTAATATAATTCCAACAGACTCTTAGCATCGCTACGAGTGAGAAAGTCTCATCATAGTCAACTCCTTGAACTTGTCGGAAAACATCTTAACGACAAGTCGAGATTTCTTAATGGTGACATTTACCGTCATTGTCCGTCTTCCTTTTAAAATCCATCTGCACTCAACAGCCTCACGACCATCGAGCTGTTCTGTCAAAGTCTACACTTTGTTTTCATACATGGATCCTCTCTCGGATTTTATGGCCTCGAGCCATTTATCGGAATCCGGGCCCACCATCGCTTCTCCATAGCTCGTAGGTTCATTGTTGTCTAGCAACATGACTTCCAAGACAGGATTACGTACCATTCTGAAGTAGTACGCATCCTTGTCATCCCACGAGGTTTGGTAGTGACTTGATCTGAAGTTTCATGATCACTATCATAAGCTTCCACTTCAATTGGTGTAGGTGCCACAGGAACAACTTCCTGTGCCCTGCCACACACTAGTTGAAGAGACGGTTCAATAACCTCATCAAGTCTCCACCATCCTCCCACTCAATTCTTTCGAGAGAAACTTTTCCTCGAGAAAGGATCCGATTCCAGAAACAATCCCTTATTGCTTTCGGATCTGAGACAGGAGGTATACCCAACTGTTTTGGGTGTCCTATGAAGATGCATTTATCCGCTTTGGGTTCGAGCTTATCAACCTGAAACTTTTTCACATAAGCGTCGCAGCCCCAAACTTTTAAGAAATGACAGCTTAGGTTTCTCTAAACCATAGTTCATACAGTGTCATCTCATAGGAATTACGTGGTGCCCTATTTAAAGTGAATGTGGTTGTCTCTAATGCCTAACCCATAAACTATCGTGGTAATTCGATAAGAGACATCATGGTATGCATCATATCCAATAGGGTGCAGTTATGATGTTCGGACACACCATCACACTATGGTGTTCCAGGCTGTATTAGTTGTGAAACAATTTCCACAATGTCTTAATTCTGTGCCAAACTCGTGATTCAGATATTCATCTCTATGATCATATCATAGATATTTTATCCTCTTGTCACGACGATCTTTCAACTTCACCCTGAAATTACTTGAACCTTTCAATAATTCAGACACGTGATTCATCAAGTAAATATACTCAACATCTACTCAAATCATCTGTGAAGTAAGAACATAACGATATTCACTACATGCCTCAGCACTCATTGGACTGCACACATCAAAATGTATTACTTCCAACAAGTTGCTTTCTAGTTCCATTTTACTGAAACCGAGGCTTTCAGTCATCTTGCCCATGTGGTATGTTTTGCATGTCTCAAGTGATTCAAAATAAAGTGAGTCCAAATGGTCCATTTTCATGGAGTTTCTTCATGCATATACACCAATAGACATGGTTCGCATGTCTTAAACCTTTCAAAAACGAGTGAGCCCAAAGATCCATCAACATGGAGCTTCTTCATGCGTTTTATACCGATATGACTCAAGTAGCAGTGCCACAAGTAAGTGGTACTATCATTACTATCTTTTGGCATGAACATGTGTATCACTACGATCGAGATTCAATAAACCATTCATTTCAGGTGTAAGACCATTTGAAGGTATTATTCAAATAAACAGAGTAACCATTATTCTCCTTAAATGAATAACCGTATTGCGATAGACATAATCCAATCATGTCTATGCTCAACGCAAACACCAATCTCGATGGTAGAGGGAGCGTGCGATGCATGATCATATCAACATTGGAAACACTTCCAACACATATCATCAGCTCACCTTTAGCTAGTCTCCGTTTATTCCGTAGCTTTTATTTCGAGTTACTAACACTTAGCAACCGAACCGGTATCTAATACCCTGATGCTACTAGGAGTACTAGTAAAGTACACATCAACACAATGTATATCCAATATACTTCTATCGACCTTGCCAGCCTTCTCATCTGCCAAGTATCTAGGGTAATTCTGCTCCAGTGGCTGTTCCCCTTATTACAGAAGCACTCAGTCTCGGGTTTGGGTTCAACCTTGGGTTTCTTCACTAGAGCAGCAGCTGATTTGTCGTTTTATGAAGTATCCCTTCTTGCCCTTGCCCTTCTTGAAACTAGTGGTTTCACTAACCATCAACAATTGATGCTCCTTCTTGATTTCTACTTTCGTGTCAAACATCGCGAATATCTCAAGGATCATCATATATGTCCCTGATATATTATAGTTCATCACGAAGCTCAAGCAGCTTGGTGGTAATGACTTCGGAGAACCATCACTATTTCATCTGGAAGATCAACTCCCACTCGATTCAAGCGATTGTTGTACTCAGAAAATCTGAGCACAAGCTCAACAATTGAGCTTTTCTCCTTAGTTTGTAGGCTAAGAAAATCGTCGGAGGTCTTATACCTCTTGACGTGGGCACTAGCCTGAAATCCCAATTTCAGCCCTCGAAACATCTCATATGTTTCGCGACGTTTAAAAACCGTCTTCGGTGCCTCAACTCTAAACCGTTTAACTGAACTATCACGTAGTTATCAAAATGTGTATATCAGATGTTCGCAACATCCACAAACAACGTTCGAGGTTCAGCACACTGAGCGGTGCATTAAGGACATAAGCCTTCTAAGAAGCAATGAGGACAATCCTCAGTTTACGGACCTAGTCCGCATAATTGCTACTATCAACTTTCAACTAATTTTTCTCTAGGAACATAACTAAACAGTAGAACTAAAGCGCGAGCTACGACATAATTTGCAAAATCCTTTTGACTATGTTCAGGATAATTAAGTTCATCTTATGAACTCCCACTCAGATAGACATCCCTCTAGTCATCTAAGTGATTACATGATCCGAGCCAACTAGGCCGTGTCCGATCATCACGTGAGACGGACTAGTCAACGTCGGTGAACATCTTTATGTTGATCGTATCTTCTATACGACTCATGCTCGACCTTTCGGTCTTCTGTGTTCCGAGGCCATGTCTGTACATGCTAGGCTCGTCAAGTTAACCCTAAGTGTTTTGCATGTGTAAAACTGTCTTACACCCGTTGTATGTGAACGTAAGGATCTATCACACCCGATCATCACGGCGTGCTTCAAAACGACGAACTGTAGCAACGGTGCACAGTTAGGGGAGAACACTTCTTGAAATTTTAATGAGGGATCATCTTATTTACTACCGTCGTTCTAAGCAAATAAGATGTATAAACATGATAAACATCACATGCAATCAAATAGTGACATGATATGGCCATCATCACTTTGCTCCTTTTGATCTCCATCTTCAGGGCTCCATGATCATCATCGTCACCAGCATGACACCATGATCTCCATCATCATGATCTCCATCATCGTGTCTTCTTGAAGTTGCCACATCATCGACATGCAAGTCGTGATTCCCTTGACAAGAACATGATCAATCTCATACATCACATATATCATTCATCACATCCTTTGGCCATATCACATCACATAGCATACCCTGCAAAAACAAGTTAGACGTCCTCTAATTGTTGTTTGCATGTTTTACGTGGCTGCTATGGGTTTCTAGCAAGAACGTTTCTTACCTACGCAAAAACCACAACGTGATATGCCAATTGCTATTTACCCTTCATAAGGACCCTTTTCATCGAATCCGATCCGACTAAAGTGGGAGAGACAGACACCCGCTAGCCACCTTATGCAACTAGTGCATGTCAGTCGGTGGAACCAGTCTCACGTAAGAGTACGTGTAAGGTCGGTCCGGGCCGCTTCATCCCACGATGCCGCCGAATCAAGATAAGACTAGTAACGGCAAGCATATTGAACAAAATCAACGCCCACAACTACTTTGTGTTCTACTCATGCATAGAAACTACGCATAGACCTAGCTCATGATGCCACTGTTGGGGAACGTAGCATAAATTCAAAATTTTCCTACGTGTCACCAAGATCTATCTATGGAGTCATCTAGCAACGAGGGAGGAGTGGATCTACATACCCTTGTAGATCGCGCGCGGAAGCGTTCAAGAGAACAGGGTTGATGGAGTCGTACTCGTCGTGATCCAAATCACCGATGATCCTAGCGCCGAACGGACGGCACCTCCGCGTTCAACACACGTACGGAGCGGAGACGTCTCCCACGCCTTGATCCAGCAAGGAGGAGGGAGAGATTGATGGAGATCCAACAGCACGACGGCGTGGTGGAAGTAGCGGGATTCCAACAGGGCTTCGCTAAGCGCTGCGGGAGGAGGGAGATGTGTCACGGGAGGGAGAGGGAGGCGCCAGGCCTTAGGTATGGTTGCTCCTCCTTTTCCCCACTATATATAGGGCCAAGGGAGAGGGGGGAGGCACAGCCCTTGCCCCTTCCTCCAAGGAAGGGTGCGGCCAAGGGGTGTGTCAAGAGGCCCTCCTACCCCCACTATATATAGGGAGCCCAAGGGGGGGGGGGTGCGCCAGCCCTAGGAGATCCAATCTCCTAGGGGGCGGCGGCCAGGGGAGGTTTCCCTCCCCCCAAGGCACCTAGGAGGTGCCTTCCCTCCTTGGGACTCTTCCTTAGGGTTCCCCTTTCACCCTAGGCGCATGGGCCCTAGGGGAAGTGGCGCCCCAGCCCACTTTGGGCTGGATCCCTTCTCACTTCAGCCCATGGGACCCTCCGGGATAGGTGGCCCCACCCGGTGGGCCCCCGGGACCCTTCCGGTGGTCCCGGTACAATACCGATGACCCCGAAACTTGTCCCGATGGCCGAAATAGGACTTCCTATATATAAATCTTTACCTCCGGACCATTCCGGAACTCCTCGTGAACGTCCGGGATCTCATCCGGGACTCCGAACAACATTCGGTAACCACATACAAGCTTCCTTTATAACCCTAGCGTCATCGAACCTTAAGTGTGTAGACCCTACGGGTTCGGGAGACATGCAGACATGACCGAGACGTTCTCCGGTCAATAACCAACAGCGGGATCTGGATACCCATGTTGGCTCCCACATGTTCCACGATGATCTCATCGGATGAACCACGATGTCAAGGACTTATCAATCCCGTATACAATTCCCTTTGTCTATCGGTACGATACTTGCCGAGATTCGATCGTCGGTATCCCAATACCTTGTTCAATCTCGTTACCGGCAAGTCTCTTTACTCGTTCCGTAACACATCATCCCGTGATCAACTCCTTGATCACATTGTGCACATTATGATGATGTCCTACCGAGTGGGCCCAGAGATACCTCTCCGTTTATACAGAGTGACAAATCCCAGTCTCGATTCGTGCCAACCCAACAGATACTTTCGGAGATACCTGTAGTGTACCTTTATAGCCACCCAGTTACGTTGTGACGTTTGGCACACCCAAAGCACTCCTACGGTATCCGGGAGTTGCACAATCTCATGGTCTAAGGAAACGATACTTGACATTAGAAAAGCTTTAGCATATGAACTACACGATCTTTGTGCTAGGCTTAGGATTGGGTCTTGTCCATCACATCATTCTCCTAATGATGTGATCCCGTTATCAACGACATCCAATGTCCATGGTCAGGAAACCGTAACCATCTATTGATCAACGAGCTAGTCAACTAGAGGCTTACTAGGGACATGGTGTTGTCTATGTATCCACACATGTATCTGAGTTTCCTATCAATACAATTCTAGCATGGATAATAAACGATTATCATGAACAAGGAAATATAATAATAACTTATTTATTATTGCCTCTAGGGCATATTTCCAACACTCACAACGCCATCGCCTTTAGCCTCGCGCTTCGCAGAAAGTCACTGGCGCAAAGAAAAATCTTAGGTACCTGATGTTTAGCAAATGTGCAAAAAAAAAGAACCCACTTGTTCGTGCCACCCTTGGATTTATGTAGCTCCACAGTAACCCTGGCACCAAGCACCTACTTCTTCTCCTTATATGCCTCCTCCACGGTCTTCAATGGTCCATAAGAACCACCCCCACGATGATGATACCGACTTGACCACATTGTCGCTTCCTACATTGTTGGACGCTACCCTTGCTCCCTACTCTGCTCCTACATCATCTATACACCGTGTGTAGACTCGCTTTCCAGCATCGCTTGTCGGGTTTCTTCCTTTATCACAACATTTCGAAAGGGGATATCCTCGGGCCTTGGGCTTACATGGCCATGCACTAATCCTAGCCCATCTCTACGACATCCAAGAACCTCCTTCTTCTCCTTATCTACCCTCCTTCGCGGCCTTCATTGATCCGTTGGAACCACCCCCACAACGTTGATACCAACCTGACCACATTTTCGCCTCCAGCATTGTCGGCCACCACCCTTGCTTCCTACTCTCCGTCGTACATCATTCATGCATGGTGTGTAGACTCACCATCTAGCACATGCCACCAGGTTTCTTCCTTTATCACAACATTCAAAAAGGGGATATCCCCCACCCTTGCATCTATCGATGCACACATATGAAATAATCTCAACAGATAGATTCATGTCATTGCTCTAAACCGTATTGACTCTGTCAAATATGGGGATACCCCCCCCCCCCCCCCTCCCTTTCCCGATAACCGGGAACCCAAACCCGGTCCAATGTCACATTCTTCTATTGACCGGGAGAAACAAAGAAGCATGCCGAGGGAGCGAATAGGGTGTAAAATGAAGTTCTTCTAGAAATCTCGTGTCTGTTCAATATATTGACCGCTCTTCTCCATCAAGGAATGATAAACTCTTGTACAACAACATATCATGGATATCCATATGCTCTTACTTAAAAAGAAAAAGAATGCCCTCTTTTCTTTGTATCTGCGTGCATCAGGTACACACGGTTGTTGGTGCCTTGCTGACCCGGCTACTAAAGCCAGTTCTGCCAATCATAAACTATGCAGGAACAGCTCACCCCATGCCACTGTAGTGATTGCTTTGCTGAAAAAATGCCTCACTGTTCTAGTGAGCAATGGGTGGGATGATGTGGGGGAAGATTCTTCACACATGCAAGCGATTGTCTTTGCCCCCGGCCAAGTGCATGCCCTGATCCCTATCTACGACCCCCCTTTCCCCCTCACTAAACTAACGGCGGCAATGAGATGGCATTGACATCTTTATCCCCCCAACAACTAATAAAGTTTATTTGTCTCTTGGCTTTCGACTTTCTGCTGAGATGGTGGCCGCATGTGTAGCTCATTAACAATCCGGAGTAAGTTGCACACACATGTCTTTGTTAACCGATCGATCCGGCTGGTCCTAGCTTTCCTACATCGGTTCATAAGTGTATTGTCCTTTTTGCGAGGCTGTGGCACGCATAGATTCGAAGGAGGGGAAAGCCGGCATCTTTCGGAGATGAAACTAAGCCATGGACCGGCCCGGCGAACAATCCATCTTCTTTTCCTTTCAGCAGAATTTTGGTTCTTGCTTTTGGATTTTGAAACTAGCGACACTAGTTGTACTTTGTGAACTGTATGATAGGGTAGTAGTTAGTAGTATAAGCAGATTTTCATGATATAAAACATGCTTGTAGATGGTAGCTAGGGCTTAGATATTGAAGAGTTTTTAGTACTTGCTCTTTATGTTTGATTGGTCAATGCTTATTACAATTATTAAGAATGTCAAAGGCTTTTAAAAAACGGCATGGACAAAATTCATATTGCTGGTTTTAAGATTTCCCATGGCCATCCTCTCTTGCATGCATGAATACAAAATATAAATCATGTATAATCAAATGAGGGAAAGGGAAGGACAAATTCATGAATGAATTAGGTGGCTGGCCTCCCTTCCACATGCACGCACGTTGGAGGAATAAAATTTTGTTATATGCTGCGCCTATTTTGTATTGCCCCATGCATCTTGTTCGCCCTGGCTGGTAAGCACTAGCTAGCGGTAAGCACGCAGCATCATCAGTTAGTACTACTGCTGCCGTATATTAACAAGCGACTTTATGCATGGCGTAATCTTATTGCTTTTTACATATTTTTATGGGTCCTTTTATTAACTCAAAATGTAGCATCAAACAGGGAGCAACACCACACCTCTGAATACCTACAATACAAACAACCAAACACCAACAGACTGACAAAAGAAAATAAAAAAACTGACATATTGACAACCGTAGAGTCATATAGGACCAACACTATATCTATGCTGCATTGCTTTTTATATGTAGCAACACAATACAAAAGGCATTTGGAGGGTTTGCTAAGAATACATTATTTCCGTGTACAGCGGGCGGCACCTTTGTCCCTGCCCGTTCGCCTGTTTCATCATTTGGGTCTCTTGATGCAAATGCAACATGCACGCTCGCTCGCCAAAGTGTGCAAAGGTGGAGCGCTACTTTTATCTCTGGGTTGCGCTCAGTTATCTCCATCATCATGGCGCTGCTAGCTCTCGTGCCGGTGTGTGTGCGCGTGTGTACACGCATGTACATCTACACGCGCGGCGTCCGGCTTGCTCTTGCTCGTGCTCCCGAATCCCAACCAGGTTACCAGCATGAACTAGTGCCTACATGGCCATGTGTGTCAATCTGTAATTGTACTCCTGCGCTTTTGCAGAGTCCATGGCGTGCAGGAGAAAGAAGGTTTTCACTGTGTGTGCACTGGAGCTTGCCGGTATCGCGTGTGACATTTTCAGTCAACTTGGCAAGCTAGCTAGCTAGGAGGTCATATTTCAGAATCTCTTTCTCCTAGTATTTTTTTTAGGCAGTGGAACCAGCTAGAACTCCTGTCAACGAATCATAAGGTGCGCACAAGCAAAAGAAAAACAAATCTTTCCGTTCGATTTTTCATACTTTTTTCCCAATCTAATATGAACATGTCGGCATATTCCGGGCCTGAAGATGTGAGAGCATCTTTTACCGGTAGTAGGAACCTGCCGATTACGAGTTCCAGGGCCTTTCACCGCGGTCAGTGGACGAAATCAAATCACCAGGAATTCCTCTCCGGTCCATCACGCAGGCACAAATTTTGAACCTTTCAGTCGCCCATCCATCCGTCTATCCATCCGTCCATCGATCCCATGCTAAGGTAGTAGAGAGATAGCAAGATGCCGTAACTTTTCTCTGCGAGTACGTAACGTATACAGTGCATTCAGACAGACTCTCCATCCATCTATCCCCAGGCAGGCGGAGGCAGGCAGCCCGGCTTTCGCTCCGGCCGATGCAATCATGCAGCTCCCTGAAATGACCTATCAGCCCGAACGGCGCGCAATCCTTCACTGGCACTGCTAGTCAGAGGCACATCAAGCCTGCTCCCTCTAGCCATCTCATCTCATCTCTTCTCGCTCCGGGGGAAAAACATTCTCTACTCGCATCCTGCGCGCTTCTTGGGCGCCGAAACCAATCGAGACCCCCGCTGAAAACCGAGGCTCATGGACAGAGGTGGACGACGACGACGACGACGAAAAAGCCTGGCTGAAACATGCGGTGCAATCAGGCCTATGCCGCTGCGGTCACCGGACGCCAGGCCGGCCAGGGCAAGGCTGCCTCCTGCCTCCTGCAGTCCTGCACTGACTGCGTTCTGCAGCGACTGTGCACGCAGGGAAAGAGAGAGATGTGCGCGCGTGTCTGGTACAAGGTGGTGCATTGGAGCTTTTGCTCAGGGGAACGCGGTGAAAAAAGAAGGGAAAGCAGCGGCTGTTGCTGGTAACCACGCTCGCGATGATTATACCCGCTCGCCTGGCGCAGCGCCGCAGTGGGGAGCGGGGGAAAAGAGAGGAGGCGGTGTTCATCAGAGTCGGTGCCGTTTCCTGCAGCGCATCATTCTGCCTTTCGGGTCTTTTTCACTGTCTACTATCTCGCTCCATTCATGCTGTTGCGGTGTGATTTTCTGATGAACTGCGAGGATGCATGGTCAATGGGCTTGGTTTTCAGATAACACTGTGTCACTGTTCTTAGTGTCTACTATATGCAACAGAGACTGTAGCTGCATGGTGTTGATCGCTAACTGGTTCCTGTAGCCGTATATGGTGTTGAAGTTGAGGAGATCCATGCAGGGTGGTGGTAATTGTGTCAGTTTGGACGGTTGCAGAAGAATGCCATCTTGAGCTTCATGTTGAGCGAGTATATAATACGATTGAATTGGCTAATTCTTTTTGAAAGTGCCGCTAAAATATCAATGTCCACTTGGAACCTGGAGTTTCGGCTAAGATCAGTTCTAATTTACATCCCTGCACAGTGTGGCCATATCCCTTAGCCGTCACCTCGGATCAACTAGCTACCCACAGCCACACGTCCAGTTTCTTCTTCGATTCAGTGCACCGTAAGGTATATGAGGCCCCCTAATCAGCATCTTGCTTTTCTTAAGTTGAAAGTTTTTGGCTAACCCAACTTCAGTAATCCATTCACATTCCATAAATTTGCTTCTATATTTTAATTCTGAGACCATTTGCTACTCATGTAGTTACTTTGATTTTATATAACCACATATGAGTCTTTTTTTAAGAACCAGGCCCACATGTCCTTATCAAGCTTATAGTATTATAACTGCAAAAAACGAATAATTGACATCGATACAGAAATCTAGCTTATAGTAATTTGTCAAGAACAAAGAGGTACTATTGGGCCTGGTCCACAAAGTTGTCCTTTCGGCCCGTTTGAACTTAAGCATGGGCCCCAGAAACGAATCCGATGGTTGCTCATCTCTGAGATGGCAACATGGGTCCACCATTTGCTTCCTTGGACACGTAGATGGGCCTTGCATGGGCCCACTCGTGTTGCGTAAGTCTCAATGATGACTACGAGGCACAGGATACGTGACCCGGGAACTATGATTGTGTTTGTTTTCCATCTATCATGCTGCTTCTCTCTTTGCTGTATACGTCTGGTAATTCCTTCCTAAGCAATAGTGTTGTACTTCATCCGTTCACTTCTATAAGATGTTCTAATTTTTTTTAAAATGGGATGTATATAGACGAGTTTTAGTGTGTGATTGATCACTCATTTTAATTCGTATGTAGTCCATATTGAAATATCCAAAATATCTTATATAAGTGGATGGAGGGAGTACCATATACTGTTACTACATTCATCTACTCGCTCCGCAAAATGAAATTGTAAGTAGTGCGCCAAATATTATTGGTCAAGTCTCGAAAGCGGCTGGCAGCATGGTGACGACACCACCTTGCAAACCCAGATTTTCTTTCCCTACTACATATGATAATAAGATATTTTTTCTGCGAAATCTATATGATAATAAGATAATTCAGTGACATACACCATGTGCTCCTTTCTCTATATAGGGCAAGTAACGATGTATCATATGACGGGAAAGAAATGGCAAAACGTACTTCAATATGGCCAGTAGGAACAGCCCAACAGCAGTGCTATAGCTAGTTCCTAGTTGCATGCCAGTGGCCAAGTGGACGGACAGCCCAAGAGTACACCCATCTAAAAATAGTCCAAAAAATTAATTAGCTACATGGCACTAGGTGTAAACTCATGTTAACCACCACAGTTACAACTACATTGGGCATGACAGTTTGACAAGCACGTAAGCTGGATTTTCAGCGCGCCCACGTCTCATCTGTCGGGTGTCACCTCCCTGTTTAACGCAGCCCCTTGATATGGATCGTTCAATATCCAGATTCGTATGCATGCACGATTAGATTTCTCCTCTGCCATGATTTGGCTATCTGACTATTCATGCACGTATATGCTACATGCATGTAGCAGTTTGCGGCTTGCCATCCGGAGGCTCTTATGCTTGTCGCTACGTACGGCTAACGGAAAGAATATATTCCGATCCGCCGGAGAACAATCGGGATGATAGCTAGCTGGGTCTCTATTTTTCTGTTTCTGATATAAATAATAATCTTAACTTGGCAGCAAGCTTAGCACAATAATATAATCTTCAAGTTGTGTGTATACAACAACACACAAAGTTCACACCACAAGTCGAAAAAAGTCTAAAACAAAAGGAGAAGTGATAAAGGTGGGGGAGCGGAATCAAAGCCTAGGCCACCGTCCCTGCCAATTCTGTCCGACAGTGCGGCTAACGCGAAGACCAAATACGGAGATAATATGTATGTATGAGATTACAAAAATATATTATGCAATTAATAAAAAAAATTGTCTCGACAAATACTGTATGTTTCTGCATAGCCATAATGACCGACAGATCCGTTGTGCCAACCAAGAATGAGCTCTAAGTTTAAAACTAAGACAAAGTAACCAGTTACCAAACATGTTTGGAACACTGCGAGGAGGGTAGATGCTACCTAGATGGTACTCCCTCCGTTTTTTTTAGTTTGCATATAAATTGTGGTCAAAGTCAAGCTTTGTAAAGTTTAACTAAGTTTATATTAAAAACTATCAACAATCAAAATATGAAATCAATATCATCATATGCATCATGAAATGTATTTTCATATTATATAGTTTTAGTATTGTAGATGCTCATATTTTTTATATAAATTTGGTCAAATTTTGTGTAGTTTGACTTCAAATAAATTTTATATGTGGAGTAAAAAAGAAACGGAGGGAGTATACCATACAGATCAAGAGAAATAATAGTAAAAGAAGTGCTTTATCAATTTATCATTTTGATAAAAAAACAATATTTTTACTGCCTTTCCAGTTTCTAATGATAAGATCATCCATTGTATGAAATAAGCTTTGCACACAAAGTTTTCTAACCTAATTAAGTTTCCACGGTTGTCTATTCATATTGGAGCAATCTTTTGTCAAAAACTTATATTGGAGCAAACCAATTAAAGCACAGAAGATACAGTCCTGGATAGATAACCATCTGTAATATTTTCTTTATGATTCTGAGAGCTAACACTGGTTAATTGTAAAAAATTTAGAATTTTTGTAATTTTTTATGTTAATATATAAACAAATACCGTAGAATTGTTCTACGGTTTAGGCTTCAAAAAAAAACTAGCTAGTAGGGTGAACCTAGAAGTGCCCATTATTGTGCAAGCTCTAACAGAACTCAGTAATTTTGCTCATGCCAAATGCTGATGTTGATGGTCATGGTAAAATGCTATTCCACTTAACCAACTTAGCCCAAATTAGGTCAAAGTGGAATGAGACTCTTGGCAGAAAGATATTTAGCACCTTCACAACAGCCGCATGTTTACTCCACATAAATTTGGAGAGGTTTGAATATTTATATATGGTCACTGAGGGTCTCCTAAAGGATAGACTAGATCACTAAATACACCAAGTAGTTCTAAAGAATCAAAATGATCATTTATTAACGGAATTCCAAAAGTTGTGAAATATTCATTTGCATAAGGACTTCAAAACATGTCATATGCTAAACCCGTAATGATAAATAACCGATCTGCAATGAGAATGCTACGAATAACCCATCATGGAAAAAAATGGAGATACTATCAACAAAGAATTTCTCCCATGCTACCAGACGTGTTGAGCTCCTGAAATTTCAGCGTGGGGCATTTCTTAGCCATTTCTTTCTTAAGAATCTTACTTGGAACCATCTTAGTTTTGGAAGTTTCCAAATGAAAGAAATATCACATTGCTTTCATAAGATTGTCCTAGAAATGGAATCTCATCTTTACATTAACCTATGAAATTTCTTTGGGTCCAAAAGAGTCTTGCCAAATGACATCCTTGGTAGTAACCCAAGCCATGTGGTCCCAACAAGGAGATGCTCTTAGGGCATCTCCAGCCGCGCCCCCAACAGGCCCCCCCCCCAGGCCACTTTTTCGGCGCCGGCGTCGAAAAAACGGCCCAGTCGCGCCCCCAGGACGCCGAAAATCGCAGGTTCGGATCTTTTTTCCGCCCGACGGTCACAGGCCGAACCTGGCGCGCTGAGGAGCAGTTGGGGGCTCCGATGCTAGGGAAAAGCACGCCTGGCCCACACTGATAGGGGAAAAGTCAAGGTTTTCTTCCCCCGACTCGCTCGCACCCCCCGCGCCCTCGGCCACCACTAGCTATATCCCGGCGACGGCCGCCGCCCTACTCCAGTAGATAGCCATTCCCCGCCGGAAAATAGCAGCGCTTCGCCGCGGCAGCCCCTCCCACAGCAGCTGGGCGTTTCCGGCCGCCGTTTCCGGCCGCGGAGGCGCGGTTTAACGGCGGGTACACGCCCACCGAGCGCAAGGTGTTCGGCATTTTGCCTGTCTCGGCGATGGACTCGGATGAGGAGGAAGAGCTCGCCGCGCTGCTGGAGGAGGAAGCCGCGGCCGACGTCCAGGAAGAAGAGCATCTCATGGTGCTCGCCGCCCTCGCCCAGCTGCTGGCGAGCAATGAAAAGCCGCGGCGAGGTGGCTCGGCGCCGGGGCGGGTGAAAGCAAAGAACCGACATCGTCTCCAAGGCTACTGCATGCTCTACTCCGACTACTTCGCCGATGCTCCACTTCATGACAAGAGAACATTTCGGCGCCGTTATCGGATGAGCCGAAAGCTCTTCCTCAAGATTGTGAATTCCATCCGGGAGTTCGACAACTACTTCAAGTGCAAGATGGATTGCATTGGCGCTCTTGGATTCACCTCCATCCAGAAGTGCACGACAGCGATGAGGATGCTTGCATATGGAGCTCCCAGTGATTCACTCGACGACTATGGGCGCATGGCCGAGTCCACCAGCATAGAGTGTTTCTACAAGTTCTGTCGGGCAGTGGTGGCAGTGTTTGGGCCACAATTCTTGAGAACACCCAATGCGGAAGACACTGCTCGAATCCTAGCCCAGAATGCAGCAAGAGGATTTCCTGGGATGCTTGAAAGCATCGACTGCATGCATTGAAAATGGAAGAACTGCCCATTTGGTTGGCAGGGAATGTACAAAGGCGCCAAAGGCGGTTGCAGTGTGGTGCTTGAGGCGGTAGCCACACAGGACCTCTGGATTTGGCACTTCTTCTTTGGTATGCCAGGAACTCACAATGACATCAACGTGCTGCAGTGCTCTCCTGTTTTTGCCAAGCTCGTTGAGGGCCATTCTCCTCCGGTGAACTTCGAGATCAATGGGCACCAATACAATAAGGGGTACTATCTAGCTGACGGCATCTATCCGAGATGGTCGACATTTGTGAAGACGATCTCAAACCCTGTGGCAGGAGGCAAGAACGCCTAGTTTGCGAAGCTTCAGGAGGCTTGCAGGAAGGATGTCGAGCGGGCATTTGGTGTGCTCCAATCTTGATTTGCTGTTGTTCGGTACCCCGCTCAGACCTGGTCCAAAGATCAAATATGGGAGATTATGACTTGCTGTGTCATCTTGCACAACATGATCATCGAGAGCGAGCAAGAAGACCCAGTGTTTGACATTGAACCATACTACAGGCAGGGTCCTCTAGCCGAAGTTGATCACCAGCTACCGGCAACTTGGACTGCCTATCTCAGTATGTGTCAGGAGATCCGAGACCCACAGGTACATCATCAACCGCAGAAAGATCTGATTGAGCACCTATGGAGGCTCAAGGGGGACGCCGTGTGATGAAATACGAGTTTTTATTTGTTGAACTATATAATTTGTATTGAACTATTTGTTGTTGTACTATTTTGTTGAAGTATTTGATTTTTCTGTGATGAAATATGTGATAAAAAATAATTGTGTTGATAATTGAACGCCGAGACACGGCGAAACCACGCCGAATATGAGTCTATTCTCGCCCATATGGGCCCTTTATTCGCCGAAATTGGGCTGCAAAGTGGGCCAATTTCGGCGCTTGGGGGCGACGACTGGGCGCAAAACTGCCCCCAGCGCCGAGTGTATCGCCGGCTCGCCCTCAGGGGACGATTTTTATGCGTCCTGGAGGGCCAACGGCTGGAGATGCCCTTAGACTCAAGATCCTAGATCCCAGACCCCCATGCTCCTCTAGGCCGTATAAGGCATTCCATTTTGTAATGCATTTTTTCTTTTTGGTTATCACATTCTTAGTAAACCCCTGGATCGATAGTTATCCAACTGCCGCTGGATGCGCTATGGAATTTTGAACAATATTATGAATAAAAATTTCACACTGAGAACCTAGCTGTCAAGGCTAAGCCGTAGAAGGACACGTGCTTGCCTTTCTAATTATTCAACAGCTTTTGTTGGCTTTATTCCACACGCTTCATGTCGGCATTGTGTATTTATTGGCGACGCGCTGAAGTCTCCTGATAGTGGAGCTGTAGGTATCCTCTCATAACCAAAGAACTGGATATACTGATTAGAAACATGTTTGATCTCCCCAAAACAGAAAATTGAATTCCCACACAAGTTAATTTTCAGCACAACAGGCTGCTCGGAAGCACAGAGCAATAACTTACGATGTTTGGTCCGTTTTAGATCGTGTTCGATAAAGCGCATTATATCATAAGCGTATCATAAAGTGAAAATGCCATGGTTGACAAAATTGCTAGCACCACATTAATTATGTACTCCCTCCGGTCCTTTTTACTCTGCATATAAGAATTGTCTGAAGTCAAACTCTACAAAGTTTGACTATATTTATATGAAAATATATCAACATCTATCATGATAAAGTTATACAACATGGAACTTTAAGTCATGACGCATCTACTAGTATTGATTTCACATTATGAATGTTGGTATTTTTTTCTATAAAGTTGGTCAAACTTTACGAGGCTTGACTTCAGACAAATCTAATATGCAAACTAAAAAGAACCGGAGGGAGTACTCCTTTTGTTCTCTCGGTGAAACGGCTTAGCTTGGTCCTAGCAAGACATCACAGATCATACACCACAAATCAAGGTTTGTTATTAATTACTCCGAATCAAAGCAAAAGTATATACTTTATGGATCAAGAGGAGCCAATTTTATGTATTGCTGCTAGCTCGCGAGCACTAGTAAAATAAAAAACGTCGGCAGGCAACGCATGCAGCTGCCAAGGAAGCGCTTCAGCGGATTCGTTCGGTCCATCTGATATAATCTGCCGACATACTCACAAACGTGTTAGATAGCGGTAGTACGGAGTACATGATTAGCTAGCTAGAGCCACACGTGAGCGACCAATCTATCGAACGGTGGCCAAAAACCAGGCATACATTTCCAAGAATTAATATTAAAAAAACAGGCAAAACGATCGAGATAGCATAGCAGGTGGAGTAGCAAGTTGTACCTTATCTGCTCGCTTCTCATTCTCTAGCTGCATCTCGACCAAATAACACGTACGATGCTACGTTACGTACTGCATGCACGCCGGCCAAACGGACTCGATCGACCCATTTCGATCAGCCGACGGTCGACAAAGGTGCCACATCCCTTTCCAGCACATTAACCGGCCGTTCTACTCTGGAGCCACAACCCACAAGTCACAACTCACAAGTGCATGCACTAACAGTAGTGCATGCCGCACATACGCATGCATCCAAAGTGCATGCGTCCGATCGTCGCAACCAAATTGGCGACGATCTAGCTAGCGATCGTACTGCCCGCGGTCGCATTCCTCAAGTTGTACCGGTGTCGATCGGGCGCATGATGCGTGCATGATCTCGATACATCTGGCCGCCTAGCTAAGCTAGCTCAACACCGCGCGCAGGTTGCGCTAGGCTGCCTAGGCATGTGCGTGAGACCGGCCGGCTGGACGGACGGCGAGGGCACGGGCCGGAGGAGAATAAGACGGAGGGCGGTCGCGTACAAGCGGAAGCCACCGCGGCCGCCTGGACCCTAGCTCCGTTGCCCGGCCGGCGACAAGGGGATGCATGTCAGGGACGGAACAGCACGGGGTCGCGACGCACGCACCTGTCCTCTCCTGTAGGAAAGCTACCAAGCGCTGTAGCCTGCGCCCCACAGATTTGTAGAGCTAGCCCGGGCCGCTAGCTTGGCCGTCGCAAGCCTAATTAAGCCGGTCCATGCTACACGTACGCATGCATACAAAGGATGGGGGAAGAGTCCTAGTCGTTCCCCATGCTGTTAGCTTGGCGGCTCACTTCTTTTAGAAGATTGTTTTTCGTCGAATAGAAGATGACCCGCACGTTGTCTTAGGATGGTAGGCCAAAAATATGGATAATTAGATTGATGGCGTGAATAATTGTGAGAATTAATTATAATGTGATGAAAAATGATTTGGCTGCCATGCATGATTTGTTAATGTGAAAAGGGTTGCATGCATGGACAAAATAGCTAGTGGGGTGCGCCATAGATAAATGATGTGGCGGACATGTATTTTTATTTGATATATTTTTGATATAATGTGGCGGACATGTATGGTTTGTTGACGTGGAAGTGGTACATGCTCAGGAAAAATAGTTAGTGGTTTGCAACCATTTGAGCATAGAAGATTTAACCTTTTAACTATCGAGAAGGAGGTTAACCCAACCCCCCCCCCCCCCCCCCCCCCCCAAAAAAATTATTGTGAGTCACCTAAATATCTTCAATGTAAATAGCATAAACATCCTCTAATACAACGTCAACAAACCAAGGAGATAAAAGCCACAATCAGCCTATAATAGAATATCATGACTACACACATAAGGGACCGCCCCGGGGACAATGGGGTGACGATGGCTACAATGCTTATGGTGATGGCCAATACCGAGGTTCGTCGTCCACGGGTGACGGCCTGTTAGAGTTGTGTCGAATATATTGTACAAGTTAGGTTACAGTTGGACTTGGAGTCGTACGGTGTGTAGACAGGATATGGAGTCGTGTCCAAGTAGGACACTTGTATCTTAGGCCTCTCATATATAGCGAGGGTAGACACACGATGTAACCTATGCCAACGTAATAGCACGGGCACGCGGGGGAGCCGGCGGCATGTGCCGGCACCCGGGCGGCCGGGGTGCGGTATTGTAGCGGTGTCATGGGGAGGAGCGCCCGTAGTCATGCCCCGAGGATGTAGCCATGATGGTGAACCTCGTTAACAAATCTCGGTGTCGTGCCTCGTGTGATTGCTTGGTCCTCGGTAGATCGACGGAGCGTCTCGGATTTATTCTAACAAGTGGTATCATGAGCAAGGTTTGAAGAGGTTGCGATTCCGTTGATTCAGAGGAAGGAGGCCGAACCGTGAGTTGATTTCGTTCGTCATGAAACGGCGTTCGTGGGCATCAGCAGAATCGGTGGCGGCAGAATAGCAACCGAAGCAGCAGCGGTTCTCAGCGCCGTCAGCGGGATCGAAGCCGCGCCACCCGCGGCCGGTACAGGTGGCTGCAGCGCATCGGTGGATGCAGCACACGCGTGGCGGCGGCAGTGCCGAATTGCAAGGCAGCAGATCCGATTGAGGGTATCGAATACGTGCAGCGGCGGCGGCTTCAGAACGTGTGTCAGCAGGAGACGTGTGGCGATCGGCGAGCAAGGCGCGTATTGCAGGGCATGGAGCCTGGCTAGAGGCCCAAAGTACAGACGCGGAATCAAGGCCCAAGTCACGTGAGGCCTATGTGCGGTTGTAACGGGAAAACTCAGGTGGACTTGTGGCTTGCAAGGGAGCTTGACGGCATGTCTAAAGTGCTGGAACGCACAGGGAAGCCAAGGCATGGTCAAGAGGCACGTGAGAAGCTGTGAGGGGAGATTTGTTTGAGAGAAAAAGGCACGTACATGCAGGCTGGAGGCAGTCAATGAGCGAAAGTATTCATCAAGGGAAGAACCCATCAAAAATACGCTTTGGAAGCAGTCACGAAGGGCATCAAGTGTTATGTCTAGAAGCAGTGCAATACGTGGAGCATGGCTTGGATTAAAGGTTCTATATTTGCGATTTTGCTTGGTGCACTTCGGCACATGCACGGGAAGTGTTGCAGCTTGGTTACTTTTTCATGGGTCGACCGTATGGTAGACAAGGATGGAAATTTTTTGTTGGCACAACAGGGATGTTTGAAGTCATTGACAGAAGTAAAGCAAACTAAGATGGAAGTATCATGTGATGGATGTGTTTCAGGGAAGATGATTGGGGAGTCTGGAGTGTGATGTGACAAGGATCATGCATACACATGGCGTCAAGGCAATGCACGGAGATGTGCGGAGGCGGACACGGCGCAGGATGGAGCATGGTTGTAGTCGGATAATTTTGGCTGGGTCGGACTGGACAGTCTGGCGGATCGACGTGGATGTTGGTCAAAGCATAAGACAGTGGTGATTTCGGCGACGACGACATAGGAGCGTGATGCTGATGGTGACCGACTTCTGAGACGTGGAAACACGTGGTGCGGGCCTGAGGGCTTGTGCGGCTTCGACAGACTATGGCGCAGGGTTGATTCAAGGCAGTGTACACATGAGAGAGCTTGAAGTCGACGGAGCGCGGGGTAGCAAAGCTGCAGCTACATGGAGTCATGTTGAAGGTGGAGCTGGAGTTGATGGATGACTACACTCTGAGTTGATGGAGGGGCTACGGCGTAAATGCATGGAGAGTCGAAGCCTATTTCAGCGGGATAGCGAGAGACACGTGGATCGGATTGGGGCCCAATGGTCTGATGGAGACGTGATACTCGGCATCGGTCAGTGATGATCGGTGGTTCTCTGCAGTGGGGGTTGAGTCAGTGTGGGCTAGCTACCCGGGAGACTCGGCCAGGACAGCAGAGGCTCGACGCGGTGATAGCGGCGAGGCGTGCGGCAAGCACGGGACACAGCGACAGACCAAGGCACTAATGGTGAGACGTGTGGTCATACAAAGTGTGCAGGGATGCTGAAGCAGTGTTGACGAGTAGCAGATTCAAGTTGGTGACTGGGTCTATCGGTGCCGGTTGATGGACAGGAGTTGACCATGGAGAATCTGAGAAAGTGGCGGAAAGTCTGAAATTGTCAAAAGCTGGGAGAGTACATGGCCGTATATTCTGTGGTGTTCAGTGCACATGGAAAAGTGCTGATGACAAGTATAGAAGGAGGCGGAGTGCTATAGCTATGGGACATGTCAAAGACTATCCGAGAAAAGGGTGAGACAACTGTGAATTTGACTTAGGGTGATACAAGGCGACGGTGAAAGTCCTTCAAGTTTCAGATAGACGGTCAAGAAAGAGCGGTGGCATTGAGTTCAGGTAACTCTTATATGTGGCGTTCAATATGCGAGTTGTTCATTTTCACGCAGACAGTGGTCGGTGTGTGATGGTGTTGAACGGATTCTCCGGAAGTTGGGAGCACAAAGTAGAGCAATGAGGAACTTCATTATGCTCGAGGGTTGACTGTGAAGAAGACGAGAAGGGACTACAGTTGCAGGTGGAGTCACATGGAGTCTGGGAGTAGCAGCGGTGCTCATGACATATCTCAAGTCCAATGTACATGGAGGTTCGACGCACGGGCGAATTCAAGATGGTGAAGAATATTCGCCAAGGTGGAGTTTGTTAGAGTTGTGTCGAATATTATTGTACAAGTTAGGTTACAGTTGGACTTGAAGTCGTCACTATTAGGAAAAGGCCTACTAATGGCGCACCGGTTTTGCCTACTAATGGCGCATCACCGATGCGCCATTAGTAGCACGCCACTAGTAATTTTTACTAATGGCGCACCACTGGTGCGCCATTAGTATCTGGTATACTAATGGCGCACCATCCAGTGTGCCATTAGTATATAACACCATGCGCCATTAGTGTGCCTCCCAGGGGCCATATTTAACCATGTGCTTTGGCACACTAATGGCGCACTACGGATAGATGCGCCATTAGTATACTTGGCATACTAATGGCGCACTCTGTCTTGATGCGCCATTAGTATCCTTTGGCATACTAATGGCGCACTCTGTATTGATGCACCATTAGTATCCTTTGGCATACTAATGGCGCACCTTGTGGTGATGCGCCATTAGTATGAATATTTGTTTTTTTTTTACTTTTCTGATTTTTGCACAGGTTACAAAATATATTATTTGACAGAATATAGACAGTAGCACACAACAACAGCAGATTCATCGAATACAATAGAAGATCAGTCTCCGAATACAATTCATCATATTAGTCTCCGAATTCAAAAGGCCGAACAAAGATAAAACATTACAAGTCTCGAGACCGCGAGTATCGAGTTTGTCTTCACATTACAAGTCGATATCAATCATCTAAACTACCATCACATAGAAGAGAGCTGCGGTCATCACAATGAGTATCATCGCGATCAAACTGGTCTTCATCCGGTTCCTCCAACGCTCCCTCCTCTCTCCCGCTAGATAGCGGGCGTATCTAGATTCGGCCTCCGCCCTAGTGGTGTACCCTTTGTAACTGTTACCGCTGAAACGGTGAACCTGTCTCCGACACTCCTCGCAGTCGTCGTAGACTCCGGGAACCTTACCCTTGTACACGACATACGACGGCATCTCTATGCACAAGCCAAACAACAGACAATACATACATAAGCAATATATAAGTATGCAACAAAAGGATCGGAAGAGAAAAGCAAGACATTAATAGCATGATTCATGGTCCTACTAATAAATAGCATCGATTACATCTAAGTTGAACGACTGTCCAAACCAAAGAGACATACAATTCATTAAAGTTTAATTACAACATGAGCCAATCAATGTTTCAGAACTACACATCACTACTTTCGACTCGACTCATAGACAAGAGCGTGGATGAAGCCGCCGTCTGTCGTGATGGTCATGAAATCACGGGCGTTGTCAGCCTGCATTTGTAGCATTCCGTCTATCTCAATGTTGGACGGTTGATATCTGAGGAAGAACTGCAGCGAGGTATGAAGGACATCTTGATGGATGATGTTCGCAAACTCCGACTGGATGCGAAAGAATTCTTGTCTGATGTCCGCGTCCTGGATTGCCGACAAGCTCGCGGCCCAATCTTTGAGATTATTTGGTAGCAGAAGGTGATGATGGTCCCTTACGATCACCTGCATGTGATGGAGGGCGTAGTAGGCATCCTTCTGACCGCCAGGCGGCTGCTTGACGCAGCAAAACGTCGTATTGTGGGCGAACACGTGCTTGCCGTACTTACGAACTGCCCTGATGAAGGTGCCTCCAGATTTGGCGTAGCCAGGGAGAACATCATCAAGAACTTTCTTGATATTTGTGTAGTCTATCTTGGAGTTACGGTTCGGGTCGAAATACGTGGCCATGGAATATTTCGGGCTTAAGAGGATGAGTGTGCAATGTGTGTCACTGCACAGAACACGGAATGTTAGAAAAAAAAGAACGATCGAAATCTAAGAAATCATATGTTACGGGGCGGTTAAGGGATGACTTACTCGGGAAAGTAAGGCACAAGGAAGTTATCCTTATCTGGGTTTGCCAGAATGACATCTTCGAGGTGTGAACTCGCGACTTGGCGATCCCCAGCGCTGCTCAAGAGCTTGGCACGCATGTAGAAGGGGTCGACGATCACGATGTCCGGGGTCTTGTCTCTAATGATCCGCATCTCCATACTCAGCGAAAATAGCCGAACAAAGGTGTAGTGTAGTGGATGAAGGTTGAACATAGCAAAGATGTCATCAAACCGCAGGACGATCGTACCCCCGATGGCGCCATCCACAAAGCCCTTGCCCTCTGGCACTTTGGCCACGAAAACCGGGTATGCCACATCATTCTCTCTGAGACGCTGCTTCTCCAAAGAAAGAACACTGTCGTGCAGACTCCGCATAGCACCGGTTGCAGCACTGAGCATATTTGTCGGTAGCATCGCCCTACCCGCCACATGCATCCTCCTCGAGATATCCTTAGGTGAAGGTGGCCCGTCCTGAGCACGGATCGTACTCGGTGCCGGCTGGCTCGCACCGGCGGCCTTTTTAGTCGGCCGTTTCCGGCCCTTCTTCTTGATCTGCTGTAATGGGACCGAGTTCTGCTCACAGACCGCCTTCTTAAGCGTGTTGGGGCTGATAGTATTTGGCACTTCCGCTATCTGAGGCTCGGTGAAGGCGGCAGCTAGAGGCATCTCCTGAGAACTGAACGCCAGACGACGCCTGTTGCAATTGGGTTTCTCCGTCGTACCAGCTAGATCGCGGTCGTCTTGTTTGGGTTCTTGAGAAGGAGGCCTGCAGAACTCGTCACCGTACCCATGTTCGGCAAAGTACTTATCGACATTGGTAAATGTACCATCGTCGTTGTCGTCGTCGTCCGGATCCTGTGCCATATGCATGTCCGGATCCTGTGCCATAGGGATGTCCTTCATGTCCGGTAGCGTTGCGGCGTTCTTGCCATGGCTTGGCGCCGGCACGACTAGCGGTCTTGTCTGTGGGTGGTGTCCCCCGCCCGCAAACGAATCTGGCTCTTCGGCCAAAGAAGGGGGCAGCTTACGCAGACGCTGAGGGTCATCTCATCTTCTTCGTCGGCCCCAGCGGGTCGAATCGGAGGTAACAGCTCGTCGCAGCCTGGCAGCACCCGAACCACTTCAACCCTATACATTGTGAGTGGCATCGGATTACCGTGGAATACGGGGTTGCCTGGTTGAACGATTCTGCCCTTGGCGACATCGACCAACTCGCCGCCCACGAAGTGCAGGAGAGTGCAAGGAACGTTGGCGGCGCCCTGCGAAAACATGTAGGGCGTCAGGGATGCCCAGTCAAAGGCAAGGAGATGAAGTCCTCGGCCGAGAGGCTTAGTTACCTGATGCCGTCGATCTCGGCTAATGTCGAGGCACCGCCAACGGCGGGCGTGCAACTGATGGAGGGGCCGCTTGCTGGCGAGGTGCCGGCCGGCGTACACCCGGGTGCATTAAGCTCCAATGCCGGCGTCGGAGACACCAATACCGCCACCGCCGGAGACACCGATGGCGCCGCCGCCGTAGACACCAATACCGCGTCCGCCGGAGACACCAATGGCGCCGCCTGCGCGTTTTGTGAGTTGCTGGCCGTGAAGCTGGGAATCGGGGGCGGCCCCTGTTGGCCACCCGCAATCCACGTCGTTATCCCATGAATCAAGGTAGGCATAATGCCGGTAAGCGTCGATCCCAGTTGTTGTTGCACTTGCTCTTGGACCATCTCCGGAATGCGCGCCACTTGCGCCTTGAGTGCTTCAACCTCGCGCGACTGGCTTTCCGAGCTGGTCTTTTTCTCCTTTCGCCCACCAGCGCCATAGTATGATGACCATTTTGTGGACAAGCCTTTGCCGGCCACATGACCAGCTAACGTCGGCTTATTGAGCTTATCCCTGTTTTTCATTACGTTCAATGCCCTATTCAAAGGGGTGTCGAAAGGGGAGCTCTGAGACGACCCCGCGCTATTGCTTTCTTTTTCCTGCGGAAGGAACATGAGCCATTTAGAAATATTGGGGATTAATTAGAATGCAACCATATGGAGCTAATTACACGGGGGTGTATTCCTTACCAGAACAAGCTCAAGCTCCTTGGTCTTCGGATCCGTGGTAAGCTCCTTTGTTACCGGGTCCTCCTTGTATCGGGCCCTGAGAAAGTTCCTGGTCTCCTTGTCACTGTATTTCTCGAAGCGGGGCGGTAGGCCTTGCTCGGCACGCTCCGCGTCCTCCTTGTCCCATACAGGCTCCGCCACTCTGTAACCGTCGGGACCAAGTTGGTGGACCCCTATGTTCAACTGCCGCATTTCTTTCCCCCACTGACTTGATTCGAAGGTTGCGGGGCTCTCGCACTTGATCTTGAACTCCTTGTAGTCATCTTCGCTCATCAAAGGATATTTCGCCTTGATCTTCTCATAACTATCACCTTTGTCAATCATTGCCTTCACTGTGCTTTTTCAAGTAGACAGGGCCGTGCTCATCATCGTGAGGGCGGCACCGTTCACTTTATTACCCAAGAGGCGTGTGTTTGCGAACTCAGCAGGGAACTTGTATCATTCGTGCAGCTTCGTGAAGAGGAGGCTGCACAAATTCTCTCGGTCCTTATGCCTTAGGTTCTCGGTGTTGATCGAGGCGGTGCTCCAGAGAATGCACCCGAGCTGAATTGAGTACCCCTTGACTACGTGTTTGGGCGCCGTCGGATGCCCGTCGGAGTTCACTTCAGTAAATTCCTCCCTGACGGTGCCGAGCACGTTCGGGCGCTGGTCCTTCCGTTGCCTCTTCGGTTGGCTGCCATCTGTGCGTGCACCGCCATCATCAGTGGTGGCATCCGCGGCGCCATCATCAGTGGTGTCATCCCCGACGCCACTAGGGGTTGTGTAGTCAGGATCGGTGTCTTCCGCGGTGTCCTCATAGCGGTGAGGTTCTTCCTCCAACTCCTGGGACAGCTCCCAGAATTGCTTGCCGCCCGAACCACCGGCCTCATCGTTGTGGGACATGTTTCGCTCTAAATAGGAAAAAAGTTTGGTCAAAAAGTTGGTTATTGTCAAGGAACAAGATCATGGTCTCATCATTTAGGGTTTGTCGATACCGAGGCATCCTAAAAGCTAAGCTTTTATCATTTAGGGTTTGTCGACGTCGAGGCACCCTAAAAGCCTAAGCGTACATCATTTAGGTTCTCATCGACATCGAGGCACCCTAAAAGCCAAGGTTTCATCATTTAGGGTTTGTCGACGCTGAGGCACCCTAAATGCTAAGTTTTCATCATTTAGGGTTTATCGATGCCGAGGCACCCTAGGTTGGGCCTAATCACTTGGCACTAATCAGTTGGCTCTATTGCCACCTATGTTGGGTTTATCATCTAGGGTTTATCGATGCTGAGGAGAATTTCTAAGTTGGGCCTAATCACTTGGCTCTATTGCCACCTATGGTTTAATGCAGCAAGAATAAAGGGGCAGTTGATCCTACTTAATTAAGTACTAAGATACCCCGACCCATGCATTAGTAGCAAGTACCTCATATGTCCGATTTTTAGCAAAGTCATGCTAAAATTCACGGAAAATTTCAGCATGACCTTTGCTGAAAATAGGACATATGGAGTAACCGAATTTGCCGGAACGGAAGTTAATCGACATTCCAGCAAACTCAAGGGCCTCTCGGGGTACCTGCAAAATCATCACGACACGAAGGGCCTCTCAAGGGCCTCAAGCAGTAGCGGCGTCTCCCAGGACCCCATTTTTTTGCTAAATTTCTTTGAGCAACAATTAGAGCAGAAAATTCAGCATATTTCTATACAATTTTTTTGTACACATAAGATAGAAATGTAGTGCTGAAAGTTTAATGCTTACAAAAGACTTGCTGAAATAGTGAAAAATATGGAGTCACCAAGCTGGCTAAGAAACTCCCAAAGTCCACTAGCAAATCCAAGATCTAATCCTGTTACACACATCATAACAATTTAAGATAATTAGGATAAGGATAGTAGGAAATGAAAAAGAAAGAGCTCAAAAAACAATCACAACAGAAAAATAATAAAAACCTAGTCCTAGAAGAAAATAAATCCTAAAAGAAAAGAAATCCTAAAATCTGGAGCAAGTCCTAGCAGTAGTAGTCCAACTAGATGGCCACCACTACTACTCCTATCTCTGTTTAGCATCATCCACACGATAGTCCATTGGAATTTTGTTTGACACAGCTGAACAGCAAAGAAGGTGCCGTAGAAGCAGCTGCTACTGCTAGCTCCACTACATACATACTAGCCACTCTAAAACTTGTTTAAATCATTCACCCAACTCTAATCAATTCAACTACGAGTTGCTGATTCGACAACCTACAAACTGATGACAAATTTATCTGCCATGACCACATCCAGGAACAGTTCTATTATAACACAATATTTTAGGGAAACACACAAAAGAAAACAATTCTTGTAATACATTGTTAACAGGGCATGGATTTTACTCCTACAGCAAGAACAACAACCCTGGGAGAAACACATGCTCAAAAATCAAAAGCTTCTGCAATAAATAAATAAAGACAATTCCCAAAACTTGCTAGTAAAATAGTACTATGTGTACTAGAGGAGTCTTGTCAGGCACACAGATGCATATTCAGAAACCAAAACAATGATAAGTATAGGCAAGTGTAACTGGTCACTGAAGTAGCTCATGTCATTGCTTCTATCTGTCATGGACTGGTTTTCTATAACCGATACAATTCAGTTGAGTTTTAAGGTTGACTAATTGCACCCTTGTAAGTGCCTAGCAAACAGACTACAGGAATGGCATAAAGAAAGGAACATGCCAATGCACTCTAGGTTTTGCAGCAAGTTGTACTTAAAATATTCACCTTAGACAATCCATGACTGTGTATTGCGTTAGATAATGCAAACAAGAACAGAAGGCAACTTTGCTTATATAGAAATGTTGGCAAATGCAAACTCCCAAGTCTAACCAGGAAGCATCAGACGCCGATGCATAACACTGCTCACTCGCTTACACACACTACCGCCCCAAAATTCAGAACATAACCTAGTACTTGGCGCGTCGGCTCAATCAGGCATGGGGCAAAGCAAGGGGAAGAGGAGAGGGGAGGGTCACCTGCGCAGGGGTTGGGTAGTGACGGACGGCGGCCAGGTTGCACGGGCGACGGACGGTGGAGGCAAAGCCGCTCGGCGAAACAGAAGGCGGTGGCGACGGCGAGATGGGGTCGGTCGGAGGAAGAAGACGTGCTCCTCCGGCGAGGGTGGGGGCGCGGGGGTGGAGTCCGTGGGGGCGGCACGGGTGCGGGGGCCGGTGAGGGTCGGGGCGGCGGCGTCGTGGGTCGGGGCAGCGCGTGGGTGGATCTGGTGGCGAGGGAGAGAGGGTCGAAGGGGATCTGGCGAGGGAGAGGGAGATAGCTAGGGGGAAGCTTACTAATGGCGCACCACACCTCGGTGCGCCATTAGAAATCCTTTTTTAGATAGCAATGGCGCACCCCGCAGCGGTGCGCCATTAGAAATCTTTTTTTAGATAGCAATGGCGCACCCCGCAGCGGTGCGCCATTAGAATTTTTTTATTACAGTTCGAGCACAGGTTATATTGCACCTAACCCAATCCACATCAGTACCTGCCCACTAGCCCGACTGGTCAGCACGCAGCACACACACCAGGAGGTCCTGGGTTCGATTCCCAGGCTTTGCAATATTTTTTTGCATTTTAAATGCTGTCTGATATTTATTTGTGTTTAAATATGTTCAAACTTGTTTAAATCATAATAGTAATATTTTTTTATAAAAACAATAATAATTTTTTAAAAAATATATTCAAATTTGTTACTTGAAAATATCATCGGCGGCGGCGGTGGAACGGGGGAGGGTGCGGGGGGTGCCCGTTGGCGGCGGTGGAGCGGGGGAGGGTGCGGGGGGCCGGGTGCTCGTCGGCGGCGGTGGAGGGGGATCGAGATCGAGTGTCCTCATGAATCCAAAAAGTGCCCGTGAAATTTAAAAATATTCATGATATCAAAAAGTGCCCATGAAATACAATCGAGAAATGAAGACTACGATTTAAATACAATCGATCTTAGCTAGCTATCTGTTCACAATCTTCTTGCCCTTCTTTTTCGCAAATGGAGTTCTTTTGTAGAACGGACGTCCTTTAGGTAGGGTCGTCCTGCTTCTTCTTGTGGTGTGTGCTGCTACTTCATCGTCGTCGTCATGTTCGATCTTCGGGTTACCGTACTTGTCGAAGTCTTGCTCATTGGCTACTCCATCCATTCCGATGATCTTCCTTTTGCCTCTCCTCACGACAACATGACTGGGCTTTGACGGGTCGGTAATGAAGAAGCATTGGTCCACTTGGGAAGCCAGTACCCATGGCTCATTTTTCGCGGTGACGTTTGCGCCCGCGGTCTTGGATTTGGCTTCGGGTATAACCATGGTGGTGAAATACTGGTCTTCTTTTAGGACGCTCTTGGCCCATCTGACACGGAACATCGGGACCTTCTCTCGAGCGTAGCTCAGCTCCCAGATCTCCTTGATCCTTCCGTAGTATCTGTCCTTGCCGTTACCGGTGTAGGATTCCATCGTTACCCTATAGTTCTGATAACCATCGCTCTTCATGTCCTTGTCCTCGGTGTAGAATGTGTAGCCGTTGATATCGTACGCCTCATAGGTCATCAGGTTGTGCTCGGCGCCCTGTGACAAGGCGAATATGAGTTGTTCTTCCGCGGAAGAATCCTCATGTAAAGGGTACGACAGAAGCTTCTGCTTGAACCAACGCGTGAAACATGAGTTGTGCTCTTTGATTATATCTCCGTCCATCCTCTGTTGGCCTCGGTCATTGTACGTCTTCTCAATAAAGGTTTTGTGCTCTACCACCCAAGGATCGACCACGTCTATGTGTTGTAGTGCGACTAGGTTTGCTCTTTCAAAGTCGGCGAGTCAACCCTCGAAGTCGACATGCATTTCGCGGCGACCCTCACGGTGACCCCATCCAGCGAGCCTGCCGAGGTTCCTGTTGACGGGCAGACCAACGGGGTTCTCGATGCCTAGATAATTCATGCAGTAGGAGATGCACTCTTCGGTCAGAAAGCCCCTGGCTATACTTCCCTCTGGAAGTGACATGTTACGAACGTATCCTTTGATGACACCATTCATCCTTTCAAACGGCATCATGCTGTGCAGGAACGTCGGCCCGAGTTGGATGATATCCTCCACGATATGGACCAGCAGATGCACCATAACGTCGAAGAATGCGGGCGGGAAGTACATCTCAAGCTCGCATAGTATCACCATGATCTCTTCCTGTAGCCTTCTGAGTTGCCTCACGCCAATCGACTTCCGAGAGATGACGTCAAAAAAGTTGCATAGGCCAAATAGCATTTCACGGATGTGCGCGTCCATGATCCCACGGATTGCAACTGGAAGTATCTGCGTCATCAGCACGTGACAGTCGTGAGACTTCATCCCGCTGAACTTCTGCTTCGCTGGGTCTAGGTATCTGCTTATCTTCCCCGCGTAACCGTAAGGAAGTTTTACTCCTATGAGGCAGGTGAAAAACTGCTCAATCTCCTCCTGACTTAGAGTGAAGCACGCGGGAGGGTAGTCACTTCCGGTCTTCTTGGCCTTTTTGCCTTTGCGACGAGTTTCTGTGTCCTGCTTCGCCTCATCATCATCATTAGCGTGAAGCTCCTGCCTGATGCCCATTAATTTCAAGTCTGCCCTTGCTTTCGGCCCATCTTTGGTCCTCTCTGTCATGTTGAGTAGGGTACCAAGCAAACTCTCGCACACGTCCTTCGTGATATGCATGGCATCAAGGCTGTGAGGCACACGATGGATCTTCCAGTACGGCAAGTCCCAGAAAACAGACCTCGTTTTCCATACCTTCAGCAGCGGCTCTGGCGCCTTTCGCTTCTTTCCCGGCTCTGGCGCCTTTTACTTCTTTCCCGGCAGTGGGCAATCTTTCCAATTTTTCAACAGCTCGTCTATTTCCTCGCCGCTCCTCGTACGCGGGCGTTTTCGGGGTTTGGTTTCACCATCGAACAGATCCTTGCGTTTCCTCAACGGGTCATCGTCGCGAAGCCACCTTCGATGTCCCATGAACACAGTTTTCGAAGATCCGGGATCTCTATCTAGCTGGCGATACGTTGTGTCATCCATGCACCTTACGCATCCAGAAAATCCGTGGACTACCTGCCCCGCGAGATATCCGTAACCGAGATAGTCGTGCACCGTCGTGAGCAGTGCGGCTCTCATAGGGAAATATTCTTTCTCTGCAGCGTCCCATGTATTGGCTGGCGTTTTCCACAGCGTGTCTAGCTCCTCTTTCAGCAGCCCTAGATACAGATTGATGTTGTTCCCTAGTTGTTTCAGCCCTTCAATTAGCATACTCATGTGAATGTACTTCCTCTTCATGCACAACCAGGGGGGAAGGTTGTACATCCACACAAACACAGGCCACGTGCTATGTGTGTTTCTCTGGCTGCCAAACGGATTGACTCCATCGGTGCTCGCGCCCAGCGCGATGTTCCTTGGATCCTTCCCAAATTCTAGGTATTCGAAGTTCAACGCTTGCCACTGGCTCGCATCCTTAGGGTGACTCAACATCTTGTCTTTTTTATTTATCTCCGGATCATTTCCGTCAACTTCCCACTTCTTCTCCTCCCTATCCGCGTGCCAACGCAGGAGCTTTGCTACCTTAGGGTCCGCGAAATACCGCTGCAGACGAGGAGTGATCTGAAAGTACCACACCGATTTTTGAGGAGCTTTCTTCCTCTTCTTGTATCGAGTGACGCCACACACCGGACATATGGTAGACTCCGCGTGCTCGTCCCGATAAATGATGCAATTGTTCATGCACATATAGTATTTCACGTGTGGTAAATCCAGAGGACACACGATTTTCTTCGCCTCTCGAAACTGGTCGGGCACTTGTTCTCCTTGGGAAGACATTCGTGCCAGAATGACATGTTCTCGTCGAAGCATGCGTCGGTCATTTTGTGTTTTACCTTCATCTCCAGAGCCATGAGCGTTACTTTCAGGCGGGTATCCTCGGGCCTGCATCCTTCATACAATGGAGTAACCGCGTCTATCTCCAGTTGATCCAGCTTGGCTTTCTCTCGGGCGGCAGCTCTTGCGTTATTCTTCTGCTTGAGAAGCAGCTCTTGAATATGAGGGTCCTGCACCCAGCCTCCATCGTCGTCTGCTCTGGCATCTTCATCTTCATGATCATGCCCTTCGTCTTGATCTTCCTCATCATCATGTACGACATCTTCTACATGATGACTGTGTACAGCATCACCGTTGTGATCATGTCCTGGAGATTCTTCGTCTTCTCGCCCGCCCTCGCCGCGGTGGTACTTGTCTTGTTGCCCTTCCTCATTTCTTGCCCGGCCCCCATGGACGACTTCATAGTCATCTTCATCACCTTTCCACCGATAGCCATCCATGAAACCACGCAAGAGCAGGTGGTCCTGCACCTTCCCGGAATCTGGGTCCGCAATAAGGCTCTTCAGCTTGCATCTTCGACACGGACATCTTATCTCCGTCTCGTTCTTTTGAAGCATCTCGGCCTTCGTGGAGCTCAAAAACCTATTCACGATGCCTTCGGTCATCGTGCGGACCTTGGTCGCCTACGGGGTAGAGCAAAATGATATTTTAGAACCAAGAAAAAATTTGGCATGACCTTCCCTAAAAATAGGACCAAAAAGAATGCATAGTGCCAAAATTCTCGCTGAAACGGAAATGAATCAACATTCCAGCAAAATATTGGCAACTATCGCATTTCAAATACCGGTACCTGCAAACACAAACATATATGCAACACCACAAACACATGCAACACCACAAACATACATAGATCTAGCTAGGCCACAAAAAGTGCATGTGCACGTTATTGGAGCGAGCTAGGGAGAAAAAAAAGTAGATCTACATCATGAAGATAGCTTTCCCCTTACTTACCTATCAAAAAAAGGTAATTTCACCACTTAATTTTGATGAATCTATGGTGGAAATGAGGTGAGGAGGAGGAGGCAGCCGAAATCTTGGAGAAGGAGGTGGAGGGAATGAAGTGGGGAATGTGAGTGGGTAGGTGTGGGGCTGTCCAAAATATCTTGTTGGGGTCCCAGGTTACTAATGGTGCACCACCTACAAATGTGCCATTAGTAACCCTGGTTACTAATGGCGCACCTGCAGGTGGTCCGCCATTAGTAGTTTTGCAGAAAAGTAAAAAAAATTATATATATACTAATGGCGCACTTTTACAGGGTGCGCCATTAGTAGTTTAAACTAGTAATGGCGCACTGTGAGGCGGTGCGCCATTAGTAGTTTTGCAAAAAAAAGAATAAAAAAATTCAGTACTGGCGCACTCCATGTCTGGTGCGCCATTACTAGTTAGAACTAGTAATGGCGCACTTCGGTAGGATGCGCCATTAGTATGTATGTAAAAATGAAAAAAAAATTATCACTAGTGGCGCACCAGTTTTCTGATGCGCCATTAGTGTCTTCCACACTAATGGCGCATCACCAACTGGTCCGCCATTAGTATATAGTAGTGGCGCACCACTTCCCTGGTGCGCCATTAGTGTCAATCCTATCTATAGCCCTTTTCCTAGTAGTGCGTATGGTGTGTAGACAGGATATGGAGTCGTGTCCAAATAGGATACTTGTATCTTAGGCCTCTTATATATAGCGAGGGTAGACACACGATGTAACCTATGCCAACATAATAGCACGGGCACGCGGGGGAGCCGGCGGCGTGTGCCGGCACTCGGGCGGCCGGGGTGCGGTATTGTAGCGGTGTCATGGGGAGGAGCGCCTTTAGTCATGCCCTGAGGATGTAGCCATGATGGTGAACCTCGTTAACAAATCTCGGTGTCGTGCCTCGTGTGATTGCTTGGTCCTCGGTAGATCGACGGAGCGCCTCGGATTTATTCTAACAGTGAATATGCTTGGCAGAGCGATGGTTCAACTGAGAGACCTTTTCACGGCCCTTCGGCTGGCTTTGTTGAGGGGGCATCTGGCCCAGACTACCGGCAGCGAGGTGGCTACCGCGGTCATCGTGGTGGTCGAGGTGGCCGGTTCCGGCACCGTCAGCCTCCTCCACATGTCGTCGTTGAGCCGACGGACTCTGCGGAGGCGACCGATTCCGGGCAGACGCCGGACCTGCCCGGTCAGGATTTAGAGGTAGTGACTGCGCTGGCTACGGTTGTGATACCTGGGACTAAGACCATAGTGACGGGTTCGGTTGAGGTTACAAACAAGGCAGAATCTGATAGAGCGTCCAAGTGGGCTCGCAAGAAGAAGAAGATGTCGTGCTATCATTGTGGTGAGAAGGGCCACTTTATTGCGGAATGCGTGACTGAGCTTTGTGATACATACCTCAAGCCAGCACATGATACGGAGGAATGCCCGATTTTGCGTGAACAGATGCCAACTATCACCATTTATGGGATGTATTGTGCTGAGTTGATGTTTTTTGAGTCTCCTAGTGCGAGGGAGATCCCAGAGGAGACCCAGAGCATGACTACTGGGGTTGTGAAAGTTACCAAAAGTGATGTCTCTAAGACTCAGATTGTGCAGAGGCATAAGGAGTTAGCTCTAGGTGACTTCCAGTGGGAGCTTGTTAGTCTCGAGGCCAACATGTATAAGGTTGACTTCCCTTATGTTGAGAATTTGCAGAGACTTCTGAGTTTCGGGTTGTGTAGAGTACCTGGCACATATTGCATCCTGGAGTTCCATGAGTGGAAGAAGGTTGAGCCAAAGGGCAAGCCTCTTACTCAGATCTGGTTACGTTTTTCCGGGGCTCCCTCGAAGCTAATGCAGGATGCTCGGGTCGTTGCTAGCTTGGGTATCTTGGTTGGGAAAACTAAGAGAGTGAATATGGCCTTTACCCGAGCTCACGGGGTGGCCCGACTGCTGGTGAGTGTTCTGGATATTGAGTTCGTGCCTGATGTGGTTAAGTGGACATATTGGGGCGAAGCATTCGACCTCGAGGTTGAGTTTGAGGATGCTGATCTTTTCGCTGAGGCTATCGATGGGACTGATGTAGACATGCACGAGGGAGATGATAGTTCAGGTGCTAAGGAGGCGCCAGTGGATGATGTTGGACGAGAGTTGTCCAACGGATCGGGGTCCGTCTCTCAGGCGCCCGGGGATGGGACGACGCCATCCTCTTCGGTGCTAATGAACACTCTGAGATTTGGGCCGTTTGAGCCAGCTTCTGCTCCTCCCAGACTCTGGAGTGACCGGGTGGAGTCCGATGACGTGCTTGAGCACACGCTACCTACCCTGGACTTTGATGTTGCTGATGGTCCCATGATCGGGGCTCGGAGGTGATTGTCTCTCTGATGACCTCGGTTGAGGGAGGGGAGGATGAGCTTGGGCAGGTGGCCCCTCTTTCTCCTGCTCTGACCGTTGTCTCATCCCGGGCGATGGAGCCGACGACGGCGGCTGTGCCTAGGGGAGGGGGTCCTGGGCAGGTGGCCTCGGCTCCCTCTTCTCCTCCAGCGGCTAGGGTGGACGCACCACCTGTGGCACCCGTGACTCCCTCTAGCCAGAGGGTCGGGGCGGGCGGGGAGTACGGGCAGGAGGCCCACGCACTCCCCTCCCCCTGCGCACCGGCGTCCCAGGGCGTCAGCTCGAGGCCGACGTCGATGGGGCCATGGAGCTCCCCACCGCTTCTTATAGTGGCTCCTGCTGCTTCTTCGAGGGGTGCACCCCGCCAGTGTGTTGGGGATGAGGCTGGAGGCCTTACTTCCAGCGGGGTAACTCGGGAGGCGGTCATCGCTTTTGGAGGGATTCTGGATCCGGTATCTGAGGGGCGACGGATGAGCTGCCGCCTCCAGGATCATCCGGAGGTTGACGACATGCAGCAGCGGTGCGCCATGAGGGCGGCCAAGCTTCGTGACATTGATGTCACTACTGGTATGTCGGTCAACACCTCTAATTCCATTTTGCATTTTTCTAATAATGAGATTATTAATAACGCAAATCAATTAGGAGTTTCACTAGGTAGTAATGATAGTGAAATCTCTAACTCGGTCAATGATATCCTGGATTTGGAAGCGGAACACGCTTTAGAAATGATTCAAAACTTAGCAATGGTCAAACCCATGAATGACTCCGATATAGATGCGTTGGGAGTCAAGGTGCTCGATAATTTTTGTGCGGATCTTGCACCATCCCTTCCTGAGTCAGAGGAAGAGTATGACACTTTCGAGGCTGAAGTAGTTAGATCCATGGAGCCCGGTTGTGAGGACAGGATGGATGATCAAAACAAACCTAAACGCAAGTGGCAGCGAAAGATTTATCCTGCTTCGGCGGTGCGCAGGAATGCTAGGATCCGTACTGCTAAAAAAATTCATGAAAAAATATGAAAGGAATCTTTTGGAAGAGCAGAGGTCTGAAAGACTTGGCTAAAAGAAGGTTTCTTGCAGATGCTTCCATCGAGCATAGGTTGGATTTTATTGCTCTCTCGGAAACTGGTAGAGATAATTTTTCTCCCCAGTTTCTCAGTACTTTATCAGGAGATGTCGATTTTGATTGGCACTGCCTTTCTCCGAGAGGAAGATCGGGTGGGATCTTACTTGGAGTTAGATGTGAATCGCTGGAAGTGCGAAGTGTAGTGATGGGAGATTTCGCAGTTAAGTTTCGGGTTAGGTCAAAGGCCGATGGGTTTAATTGGGCACTGGTGGCGGTATATGGTGCCGCACAGCCAAAACTCAAACCAGAGTTTTTAGCAGATCTTGTTCGAATTTGCGGTTCTGAGCAGCTTCCAATCTTCGTTGGGGGTGATTTCAACATTATTAGAAGGAGAGAGGAAAAGAACAATGATAATTTCAACGGCAGGTGGTCGTTCATGTTTAATACCATTATTGAAAGCTTGGATCTGAGAGAGATAGAGCTTTCGGGTAGAAAATTCACCTGGGCTAATAGCTTGCCAAACCCAACGTTCGAGAAGCTGGATCGAGTCCTTGCGAGCGGCAAATGGGAACAGAAATTTCACTTGGTAACGGTCCAGGCACTTTCGCGCGGAATTTTTGACCACACGCCTTTACTGGTGGACTCCGGTGAGGCAACCCACATGGGGAACAAAAACTCATTTTCGTTCGAACTGGCATGGTTTGAAAGAGAAGGCTTTCTGGATCTGGTAGCCAGGGAATGGGATAAGGATGCATGAGGAAGAACTTCGGTTGAGCGCTGGCAGAATAAGATGATGCACTTGAGGAGTTTCTTGCGTGGGTGGGCTAAGCATCCTAGTGGGATTTATAAGGTTGAAAAGAAAAGGCTCCTTACACTTATTCAGTCCCTAAATTTAAAATCCGAGTCCACAATCGTATAGATGACGAAGCTTAATGCTAAACTTGAGGCGGAGATGAGATTGAAAAAGCTGCTCCGCGAAGAAGAATTGAAGTGGGTGTTGCGGGCTAAGGTTCGCAAAGTGGTTCCGGGGGATGCGAACACTCAATTCTTTCACATGATCGCTAATGGAAAGCACAGAAAGAAGAGAATCTTTCAGCTTGAGCAAGACGAAGGAACGATTTTAGGACAAGAAAACCTAAATTATACATAACCGAATATTACAAGCAGTTGTTTTGGCCTCCGGAGGATAATTGTGTATCCATGGATGAGTCTAGGATCGAGGATGTTCCTCAACTGGCTGCAGATGAGAATGATATTTTGACTGCCCCATTTTTGGAGAAAGAGGTGTTTGAAGCCATTTCATAGATGAAAAATAATAAGGCTCCAGGGCCAGATGGATTTCTGGCGGAGTTCTATAAAAAGTGCTGGCATATTATTAAGGGGGATTTGATACCAATGTTCCATGCACTACTGGAATCAGCTTCTTTGCCGTCCGCCATGGCGGACGGCAAAGGCATAGATCACGGACGACAAACTTCTTTGCCGCCCGCTAGCGGACGGCAAACTGTCCGGATGAACGCCTGCCAGCAAAGGACTTCTTTGTCATCCGCTTCTTAGACACGGATGACAAAGGATTATGCCGTCCGTCATCTGAGGCCAGCAGACGGCAAAGACAGCTGACGGCAATGCGGTGACGTGAGAGCCGTTAGGGGGTTAACGGCGCTCTTTGCCGTCTGCTGGCAAACGGCAAAGAGCCCAGCTAGGCAGCACTGGGAAGCTGCCATGTGTCCAGATATGCCGTCCGCCAGCAGACGGCAAAGAGGTTTGAATCATTGCCGTCTGCTGGCGGACGGCATAGCTGGTCACTTTGCCGTCTGCCAGTAGATGGCAAAATGACCAAATAGGCAGGCAGTGTTCCCAGTTTGCACAGGTGACTGCCACATGTCCTCTTTGCCGTCTGTTAGCGGACGGCAAAGAGGTTATATATCCCCTGTTTTTATTTAAATCCCATTAATTAGACATGGTTTCAAACACAGATATACATACATACATATCCAACAGCATGTCCAACAACATATTTCATCCAATCCAACAACATAGTTCAACAAAGTACAACATATCCATATATACATAACCAGAAACAAGTTTCCAACAACATATCCATATAGACATACATATCCAAACAAGTTTTCATAAACAACAAGGAAGCACCACAAGAATAGTACACTCCATGAATCCAAGCTTCCTCATGTAAAGCAAATCTGCAAATTGGGAAAGATGAAAGTTAGAAGAAGAAGAAGAAGAATAAGAAGACTAGTTAGAAGAAGAAGAAGAAGATTTTTTTCTTCTCTTTCTTTTTCTCCTCTCCTCTTCTTTATCTTCTTCTTCTTCTAACTAAGGCAGGTAAAAATGTCATTTTATTGCTAAGCTAGGTAAATATGCTAAGTGTAGGTCATTTTAGAGCTAAGGTAGGTAAATAGGTCATTTTGGAGCTTAGTAAGGTTATTATGTCATTTTCGAGGAAAATAAGCTAAGTCTATATCATTTTGGAGCTAACAAAGATTATCATGCCATTTTTTACCTAAGTATGCTAAGTATGTCATAAATGAACTAAGTAAGATAAGTATAGCTCATTTTTTATCTAACTTAGGTAATTATGCCATTTAGGAGGAAAATAAGCTAAGTATCCATTTGCAAAGCAAAACACTAGAGAAAACTTACCCTAATCACAACAAATGTGATGAAGATCACAACTAAGGTAACAACTGATCCAACGACATAATGATACCAAGCCTCATTATCAATGGCATATTTTCTAATCTTCTTAAGCTTCAGGCGCATTGCATCCATCTTCAAGCGCATTGCATTCATCTTCATCTTGTGATCATTGATGACATCGGCAACATACAACTCCAATGTCATCTTCTCTTCTTCAATTCTTTTAATTTTTTCTTTCAAATACTCATTTTATTTTTCAACTAAATTTAACTTCTCGACAACAGGGTCTATTTCAAATTCCGGTTCACATACCTCCTAGATTAAAATATCTCTATGTCAACTTGATGGTCATAATTGTCATAAATGCGAAATGCAAAAATAGTTATGAAAGAGAATTTACCACATCTGAATCATAAAGCGGGCAAGGGCCGACCGGGACGGACATCAAGACCATGGCACTATGTATAAGAAACAATCATACAAAGTAAGAAAATTATAAATACCAACTATATAAATCATACAATCATACAAATAACTATATAAATCAAGTACAACGTAAAAATTTGAATACCTAATAATCACTATCGGTAATGACGTGCTCTTCATCATCATTAATAAAAGCATCATCATCATCACTATCGGTAATGACGTGCTCATCATCATCATTAATAAATGCATCATCATGTGGAAGGCCACCTTTACGTAATCGTTCAAGCATTGACAGGTCATCTGCAACAGCAACTTCTTCTTCTTCCGGCTCTTCTTGTTCTGGCTCAGGGGTGAAGTCGGATTCACTATCGTTGTCTACTTGAATGTTTTGGGGTGGAGTAGAGCGGTTCTTGAAACGTTTTTTGGAAAGACGTGTTTCTTGGAAGAATTCTCCTTCGTTATATGTGTCTTGGTTAATGTGAGGTTCATAATACTTTTCATTGGGGGGAGGTGGTCTAACACGTGGCGGCACTTCATAAACGACGTCCCAACCACTGAGATTCGGATCACTTTGACAGGCCCACGGTAGATAGAAAACTTGGGTTGCCTGTTGAGCTGTAATATAGACATCGGGAACATCCAAATGGGTGCTTTGTTTGATTTTGACTAGCCCTATATGTTCATGAGTCCTTCTAGTCTCCCTCGGATGGAACCAATAACATTTGAAGACCACGACGTTTGGTGGGTTTTCACCATAGAATTCAAGTTCATAAATTCCTTCAACTCTTCCATAATACTCGATACTTCCTTCACCAATAGTAGAGACACAACAATTTGTAGACTTTCGGTCGGCCATAGATAGCTCTTTGCCATAGGTACGAAAGATACCCATTGATGTCGTATTTGTCAAATGAACGGACCTTATAGTCAAAACCATTAGCTACTTGTCTCAATTTGGCATCCATAATCTCTGAATTAGCCTACAAGTTCAATACGAAAGGATTGTTGCATTAGTCGCAAATTATCCAAAGAAAAGAAAGGGTATAATGGAAATTACCATTTTTTTGAACCAAGAGATGAAACCGGGAAATTCGGCTCCTTGTTTTTCCATAAGCTCATACTCTTCGACGGAATCCTTTTGGATCACCGCTCCATACGAGAATATAGCGATGTATCGACTGCATCAAATATCCAGGAATAAGAGAAGTTCCAAGGAATTAGAAGTTGTGAAACAATGTACCGAGATCTTACTCTATGTATGGCCGCACTTCTGTTAGGTTGTTGAAGAGATACAGCGAAATGGTCCACCATTCTTCAACATCCAACCTTACTGGTTTCCAACCACCGGCTGGTGCAAGATTCGTCAGCATTGTACCGAGGCTTCGGATTATGCAAATGACAATTTTTGGCTTCGTAGTGTGTGGTCACGAAGTTTGCCTCCTCCTTAGTGATGAATGCCTCCACCATCGATTCTTCTATTCTACGTTTATTTTTACATTTTGCTCGAAGCATCTTCTGCATCCTCTCAGTTGAGTAGCACCAACGATTTTGCACGCCCCCCAATCGTGCCTCGGTCGGGAGATGCAAAATCGAGTGTTGCATTGGATTAAAGAAGCTTGGCGGAAAGATCTTCTCTAACTTGCAGATCAACTCCGTCGCCAATTGTTCCATTTCTTCTAGGAGGCCAGGCGATAGTTCTTTCACACAAAGAACACGGAAGAAATAGCTTAGCTCTGCCAGTACTAGCCATTCATCCTCAAGGATGAAGCCACGCAACATCACCGGCATTATCCACTCAATCCATATGTGCCAATCATGACTTTTTAGACCAAATATTTTCAATTTTTGAAGACTCGCTCCCCTTTTTAGATTTGTTGCATACCCATCGGGGAACATCAACTGCATTTTCACCCACAAAATAACTTCCTTCATAGCTGGCCTTCCAAGATTGAACCATGCCTTTCGCTTCGTCCAGTTGATCCCCTTTCCTTTCGGTTCTTTCATGTTTTGTAACGGTCTATCACATAGCTCCTCTTGATCGACTCTAGCCTTAGTATTATCCTTTGATTTCCCCTCTATGCCGAACAATGTACCAAAAATGGCTTCGGTGATATTCTTTTCAGTGTGCATCACGTCGATGTTGTGTGGGCAAAGGAGGTCTTTGAAGTAAGGCAGATCCCAGAAGCATGTCTTGTGAGTCCAGGCGTGTTCCTTATTATACCCCTTGAAATACCCTATATGCTCTGGATCTGGCTCGAGAGCGTTTAACTGATCTAGGGTCTATTGGCCTGTCAACGCAGGTGGTGCAGAGTGTTTGACAACTCTACCTTTGATGAAGTTCTTCTTGTCTTTCCTGAACTTATGGCCAGGATGTAGAAACGGTCTATGCAAGTCGAAGCAACTATACTTGCGCCCTGCCTTCAGCCAACGAAACTCAAGAGCTCCCTTGCATGTGGGGCACGGGAACCTTCCATGCACACACCAGCCAACGAATAGCGCATATGCCGGCAGGTCATGCGTCGAGTACATGTACCAGGCACGCATTATGAAGTTCTGTTTGCTAAAGGTGTCGTATGTCTTGAACCCATTATCCCAAGCTTCTTGCAATTCGTCCTTAAGCGGCTGCATGTACACATTCATATTCTTCCCCGGATAGTTGGGCCCAGGAACATAATCTGCCTGGGGGGGAGATTGAGTGGAATGACAAACACGGGCCAACAGCTGTATGGGGCTGCCATCTGACCAAACACACTGAACCCATCTGTGCTGACGGCGACTCGAGGATGCCTTCGATCTGCTGTTTTTTCCTTATGTAATGCATCAAAGTGCTTCCATGCTTCACCATCCGATGTGTGCACCATCATCACATTCCCATCTGCATCTAGTTCGGTTCTTTTGCCCGTTTTGTGCCATGTCATCTATCTAGCCGTCTCTTCGACCATGAAAAGACGTTGAAGTCTTGGTATGATTGGCATATATCGAAGAACATTAACGGGTATTTTGGTCTGCGTCTTCTCACCCATACCGTTGTCTACCACAACATGCCTGGAAGAATTGCAAATGGGACAGTAGTTCAAGTCCTCATACTGAAGCCTAAATAAGACACATCCTTTCTCATAGGCATGTATCTTCTCATAGGGCATCTTAAGAGCACGGAGGATTTTGTCTGACTGGTACAGGTTTGGAGGTAGCACATGGCCTTTGGGTAGAAATCGGCTGAATACTGTCATCATTGCGTCGTAGCATTCTCTGCCCAAGTTGAATTGAGCCTTCAAAGCCATTATCTATGAGATGGCATCCAGCTGACAAAGCTCAGTGTGCTGATGGAGAGGACGTTTTGAGGACTCCAACATTTTAGTGAAGGCCTTTGCAGATTCCTCCATCTCCTCGTCCGAGTCCCGAGCATCATCAAAGTCTTGCACCATGTCTGCGGTCCCGGTACCATGCTCGTCGGTGCGACGACGAACCTCGACTCTGGCACGTTGGGCAGACTCACCATGTAATGTCCAGACCGTGTAACCAGGCGTAAAACCAAACTTCTGCAGGTCTTTACTCATTTCAAGCTCGTCCCTCTTTTCATAGTTGTCGCAACGGGCACAGGGGCACCAGCTAAATTCCTGGCCATTTGCAAATGCGGCTCTAACAAACCCCTTGATTTTTGTTAACCATTCCTCGGTCCAAACTTTCTGACTAGTGTAACCGGTGTACATCCATGTACGATCACTCATATTGACTTCCTACTGGACACACAAGAAACATATACATAATTAAGCAAATCATATCCATCAGGTAATGGAGTTTGTTAGTTTTATTATGTCCATGCAACCTACACGCTAATAGGTAAAGATAGGTCCTAATCCCACCCGAGTATGTGTAGATCGGGTTCGTTTTCCCATGCTCTGCTCCGGATCCGATGCAAAATTTCGGCAGCACCTCCCAGCTATTCTCTTGATACACGTCTCGGTAATAAGCAGAGAGAATGTGTACCCGGAGAACAACAGGGAGGCACTGACGAAATTCTGCATCGGACCATATGGGAAAACGAACCCAATCTACACATACTCGGGCTGTCCAAGGATAACGTTGGACAATTCAAAAGAATCACGATTATAAATATGCAAATGCATGCATATTTATAGATGTAACCCTTTCGAACGGGAGATGGATAGTGGTTACGCATACTGATGATTGACACCTATAGCTAGCAAGTTTCATCGGCACGAAGATCGGAACAAAGCAAATGAAGGGGGGAGGAGGAGATGTCATTTGTGCTCATCATCGAACGCAGGGGCAGAGCTCGTCGAACACTAGACCCTCGCAGCGACGAAATACCTGCATATTTAAATCGAAAGATGAGTAACATAGCAAGTATTCGACACCGACGGCCACATGTACCTCGCACTGACGATACTTGCTATTTACGGTACCATCGACACCGAGGAACCCTCTAACCCGCTCATCCCCAGGTAAACTAAATAGCAACTACCATCGGTGCAAGGTACATGAGGCGGTCGGCGTTGAACACTAGATCCACATCCCACAAGTGAAGCCGGCACCCGGCGTTCCACAACAATAGTTCTGGTGGCCGATGACGGTCGAACACCTTGGCGAATTTGTCTGGTGCCTCTGCGATGAGGATTAAAGCCAAGTTTTGAAATTTCAAACAACCAAACCAACTTGAGTTAGTTTGGGTGTTTCAAGTTTCAACACTTAGCTTTCAATCGTCATCTCTGAGGCTGCCAGACAAATTTGCAATGGTGTTCGACCACCATTGACGCCGAGAACCGTTGCTGCTGGACGCAGGACCCCTGTGTCACTTGTGGGACGTGGATGTAGTATTCGACACCGACGGCCACCTGTACCTCGCACTGACGATACTTGCTATTTAGGGTACCATCGACACCGAGGAACCCTCTTCTTCTTCTTCTTCTTCTTCTCCTCCTCCTCCTCCTTTTTCCTCTTCTTAAACCTAGCACTAACCTAAACCTAAAAACTCAAAACTACACTTAAACCTAGCACTAACCTAAACCTAAAAACTCAAAGTACACCTAATTAAACCTAGCACTAACCTAAAACAAATCAAGAAAATAGAGAACAAAAAATAGGAAAAAAAACTACCTCTTGCTCCGGCGAGGTCGTCCGGTTGGGCGGGGCAGCCCAGGGCCGCGGGGAGGAGGATTGCAGCAGGGCGGGGCGGCGCAGGGACCTCGGGGAGGGGTCCGGCATCGGGGCGGCTCGGCACAGGCCACTCCAGCGACGGGGCGCGGCGGGGCGACGGGGCAGCGGCGGCGACAGAGGAGAGAGGCGGGCGCACGGGAGGGAGGGAGAGAGAGAAAGAGAGAGGGGGGGGAGACGGCTCGGCCCGTTAAGTGGGCATTCTTTGTCGTCCGTTAGCAGACGGCAACGAGGGCCACCGTCAGGGCTGGCCCACGTCTCCTCTTTGCTGTCCGCAAGCAGACGACAAAGGACTAACATTGTCGTCCGCCAGCAGACGGCAAAGTAATCACCTCTTTTGCCGTCCGCTAGCGGACGACAAAGAATCTGACCTAGCCAAGCCGTGCCCTATGGGGCCCACCTGGCTTTTTGCCGTCTTCCTTATAGCTCTTTGTCGTCAGCTGGTCGACGGCAAAGAAGCAGCTGATGGCAAATAGCATTTTTGCCATCTGCCCTTTCTTTGCCGTCCGCTTTGTGGAAGCGGACGGCAAAGAGGCTCTTTGCCATCAGCTGGAGGACGACAAAGACCCGGCGGACGACAAAGAAGCTGATTCCAGTAGTGATGATTTATTCTGTGGACAGCTTCAGTTATTTCATCCGAATTTTGGAACGATAACCCTGCTTCCTAAGAAAACAGAGGTTGTGAGAATTGAGCAGTTCAGGCCGATCTGTCTTCTTAACGTTAGTTTCAAAATTTTCACCAAGGTCGGGACTAATTGGCTCATGCAGATTGCGCATTCTATGGTGCGGCACTCCCAAACTGCTTTCATACCGGACATGAACATCCTAGAAGGGATTGTGGTCCTTCATGAAACGCTCCACGAAATTCACACGGAAAAACAAGATGGAGTTATTTTCAAGGTAGATTTTGAGAAAGCGTACGATAAAGTCAAATGGTCTTTCCTTCAACAGGCCTTGCGTATGAAAGGTTTTGATGAAGCCTGGCGATGACAGGTAGAATCTTTCACGCAAAAAGGGAGTGTTGGAATTGAAGTTAATGACGACATAGGTCATTATTTCCATAAGGGCCTGAGACAGGATGATCCGATGTCTCCTATTTTGTTCAACATTGTAGTTGATATTGTTCGGGAACGTAGTAATTTCAAAAAAATTCCTACGCACACGCAAGATCATGGTGATGCATAGCAACGAGAGGGGAGAGTGTTTGTCTACGTACCCTTGTAGACTGAAGCGGAAGCGTTGACACAACGTAGAGGAAGTAGTCGTACGTCTTCCCAGTCCAACCGATCCAAGCACCGTTACTCCGGCACCTCCGAGTTCTTGGCACACGTTCAGCTCGATGACGCACCCCGGGCTCCGATCCAGCAAAGCTTCGGGGAGGAGTTCCGTCAGCACGACGGCGTGGTGACGATCTTGATGTTCAACCGTCGCAGGGCTTCGCCTAAGCACCGCTACAATATGACCGAGGTGGAATATGGTGGAGGGGGCACTGCACACGGCTAAAGAACGATCACGAAGATCAACTTGTGTCTAGAGGTGCCCCCCTGCCCCCGTATATAAAGGAGCAAGGGGGAGGGGGCGGCCGGCCTAGGAGGGGGCGCGCCAAGGGGAGTCCTACTCCCACCGGGAGTACGACTCCCTCCTTCCTTGTAGGAATAGGAGAAGGGGAAAGAGGGGGAGAGAAAGAAGGAAAAGGGGGCTGCGCCCCTTGTCCAATTCGGACCAGAGGGGGGGCGCAGGCCTCCTTCCTTTTGGCCTCTCTCCTCTATTCCCGTATGGCGAAATAAGGCCCATATACTCCCCGGCGAATTCCCGTAACTCTCCGGTACTCCAAAAAATACCCGAATCATTCGGAACCTTTCCGATGTCCGAATATAGTCGTCCAATATATCGATCTTTACACCTCGACCATTTCGAGACTCCTCGTCATGTCCCCGATCCCATCCGGGACTCCGAACTCCTTCGGTACATCAAAACTCATAAACTCATAATATAACTGTCATCGAAACCTTAAGCGTGCGGACCCTACGGTTCAAGAACAATGTAGACATGACCGAGACACGTCTCCAGTCAATAACCAATAGCGGAACCTGGATGCTCATATTGGCTCTCACATATTCTACGAAGACCTTTATCGGTCAGACCGCATAACAACATACGTTGTTCCCTTTGTCATCGGTATGTTACTTGCCCGAGATTCGATCGTCGGTATCTTAATACCTAGTTCAATCTCGTTATCGGCAAGTCTCTTTACTCGTTCCGTAATACATCATCTCACAACTAACTCATTAGTTGCAATGCTTGCAAGGCTTATGTGATGTACATTACCGAGAGGGCCCAGAGATACCTCTCCGACAATCGGAGTGACAAATCCTAATCTTGAAATACGCCAACCCAACATGTACCTTTGGAGACACCTGTAGAGCACCTTTATAATCACCCAGTTACGTTGTGACGTTTGGTAGCACACAAAGTGTTCCTCCGGCAAACGGGAGTTGCATAATCTCATAGTCATAGAAACATGTATAAGTTATGAAGAAAGCAATAGCAACATACTAAATGATCGGGTGCTAAGCTAATGGAATGGGTCATGTCAATCACATCATTCTTCTAATGATATGATCCCGTTAATCAAATAAAAACTCTTTTGTTCATGGTTAGGAAACATAACCATCTTTGATTAACGAGCTAGTCAAGTAGAGGCATACTAGTGACACTCTGTTTGTCTATGTATTCACACATGTATTATGTTTCCGGTTAATACAATTCTAGCATGAATAATAAACATTTATCATGATATAAGGAAATAAATAATAACTTTATTATTGCCTCTAGGGCATATTTCCTTCAGTCTCCCACTTGCACTAGAGTCAATAATCTAGTTCACATCGCCATGTGATTCAACACTAAGAGTTCACATCACCATGTGATTAACACCCATAGTTCACATCGTCATGTGACCTATACCCAAAGGGTTTACTAGAGTCAATAATCTAGTTCACATCATTTATGTGATTAACACCCAAAGAGTTCTAAGGTGTGATCATGTTTTGCCTGTGAGAGAAGTTTAGTCAACGGGTCTGCCATATTCAGATCCGTAAGTATTTTGCAATTTTCTATGTCTACAATGCTCTGCACGGAGCTACTTTAGCTAATTGCTCCCACTTTCAATATGTATCCAGATGAAGACTAAGAGTCATCAGGATCAGTGCCAAAACTTGTATCGACGTAACCTTTTTACGACGAACCTTTTATCACCTCCATAATCGAGAAACATATCCTTATTCCACCAAGGATAATTTTGACCGCTGTCCAGTGATCTACTCCTAGATCACTATTGTACTCCCTTGCCAAAATTAGTGTAGGGTATACAATAGGTCTGGTACACAGTATGGCATACTTTATAGAACCTATGGCCAAGGCATAGGGAATGATTTTCATTCTCATTCTATTTTCTGCCGTGGTCGGGCTTTGAGTCTTACTCAACTTCACACCTTGTAACACAGGCAAGAATTCTTTCTTTGACTGTTCCATTTTGAACTACTTCAAAATCTTGTCAAGGTATGTACTCATTGAAAAAACTTATCAAGCGTCTTGATCTATCTCTATAGATCTTGATGCTCAATATGTAAGCAGCTTCACCGAGGTCTTTCTTTGAAAAACTTCTTTCAAAACACTCCTTTATGCTTTGCAGAATAATTCTACATTATTTCCGATCAACAATATGTCATTCACATATACTTATCAGAAATGTTGTAGTGCTCCCACTCACTTTCTTGTAAATACAGGCTTCACCGCAAGTCTGTATAAAACTATATGCTTTGATCAACTTATCAAAATGTATATTCCAACTCCGAGATGCTTGCACCAGTCCATAGATGGATCGCTGAAGCTTGCATATTTTGTTAGCACCTTTAGGATTGACAAAACCTTCTGATTGCATCATATACAACTCTTCTTTAAATCCATCAAGGAATGTAGTTTTGTTTATCCATTTGCCAAATTTCATAAAAATGCGGCAATTGCTAACATGATTTGAACAGACTTAAGCATCGCTACGAGTGAGAAAATTTCATCGTAGTCAACACCTTGAACTTTGTCAAAAACCTTTTTCGACAAGTCTAGCTTTGTAGATAGTAACACTACTATCAGCGTCCGTCTTCCTCTTGAAGATCCATTTATTTTCTACGGCTTGCCGATCATCGGGCAAATCCATCAAAGTCCATACTTTGTTCTCATACATGGATCATATCTCAGATTTCATGGCCTCAAACCATTTCGCGGAATCTGGGCTCATCATCGCTTCCTCATAGTTCGCAAGTTCGTCATGTTCTAGTAACATGACTTCCAGAACAGGATTACCGTACCACTCTGGTGCGGATCTCACTCTGGTTTACCTACGAGATTCGGTAGTAACTTGATCTGAACTTACATGATCATCATCATTAGCTTCCTCACTAATTGGTGTAGTAGTCACAAGAACATATTTCTGTGATGAACTACTTTCCAATAAGGGAGAAGGTACAATTACCTTATCAAGTTTTCTACTTTCCTCCCACTCACTTCTTTTGAGAGAAACTCCTTCTCTAGAAAGTTTCCGAATTTAGCAACAAAAGTCTTGTCTTCGGATCTGTGATAGAAGGTGTATCCAATAGTTTCCTTTGGATATCCTATGAAGACGCACTTCTCCGATTTAGGTTTGAGCTTATCAAGTTGAAACTTTTTCACATAAGCATTGCAACCTCAAACTTTAAGAAACGACAGCTTAGGTTTCTTGCTAAACCATAGTTCATACGGTGTCATCTCAAACGGATTTTAGATGGTGCCCTATTTAACGTGAATGTAGCTGTCTCTAATGCATAACCCCAAAACAATAGCGGTAAATCTGTAAGAGATATCATAGATTGCACCATATCAAATAAAGTACGATTACGATGTTCGAACACACCATTACACTGTGGTGTTCCAGGTGGCGTGAGTAGTGAAACTATTTCACATTGTTTTAACTGAAGACCAAACTCGTAATTCAAATACTCTTCTCCACAATCAGATCGTAGAAACTTTATTTTCTTGTTACGATGATTTTCCACTTCACTCTGAAATTCTTTGAACTTTTCAAATGTTTCAGACTTATGTTTCATCAAGTAGATATACTCACATCTTCTCAAATTATCTGTGAAGGTCAGAAAATAACGATACCTGCCGTGAGCCTCAACACTCATCGGATCACATACATCAGTATGTATTATTTCCAATAAGTCAGTTGCTTGCTCCATTGTTCCGGAGAACGGAGTCTTAGTCATCTTGCCCATAAGGCATGGTTCGCAAGCATCAAGTGATTCATAATCAAGTGATTCCAAAATCCCATCAGCATGGAGTTTCTTCATGCGCTTTACACCAATATGACCTAAACGGCAGTGCCACAAATAAGTTGCACTATCATTATTAACTTTGCATCTTTTGTCTTCAATATTATGAATATGTGTATCACTACGATCGAGATCCAATGAACCATTTTCATTGGGTGTGTAACCATATAAGGTTTTATTCATGTAAACAGAACAACAATTATTCTCTAACTTAAATGAATAACCGTATTGCAATAAACATGATCAAATCATATTCATACTCAACGCAAACACCAAATAACACTTATTTAGGTTCAACACTAATCCCGAAAGTATAGGGAGTGTGCGATGATGCTCATATCAATCTTGGAACTACTTCCAACACACATCGTCACTTCACCCTTAACTAGTTTCTGTTCATTCTGCAACTCCCGTTTCGAGTTACTACTCTTAGCAACTAAACCAGTATGAAATGCCGAGGGGTTGCTACGAACACTAGTAAAATACACATTAATAATCTGTATATCAAATATACCTTTGTTCACTTTGCCATCCTTCTTATCCGCCAAATACTTGGGGCAGTTTCGCTTCCAGTGACCAGTCCCTTTGCAGTAGAAGCACTTAGTCTCAGGCTTAAGACCAGACTTGGTCTTCTTCACTTGAGCAGCAACTTGCTTGCCGTTCTTCTTGAAGTTCCCCTTCTTCCCTTTGCCCTTTTACTGGAACTAGTGGTCTTGTCTACCATCAACACTTGATGCTCTTTCTTGATTTCTACCTTCATCGATTTCATCATCATGAAAAGCTCGGGAGTCGTTTTCGTCATCCCTTGCATACTATAGTTCATCACGAAGTTCTACTAACTTGGTGATGGTGACTAGAGAATTCTGTCAATCACTATCTTATCTGGAAGATTAACTCCCACTTGATTCAAGCGATTGTAGTACCCAGACAATCTGAGCACATGCTCACTAGTTGAGCGATTCTTCTCCATCTTTTGGCTATAGAACTTGTTGGAGACTTCATATCTCTCAACTTGGGTATTTGCTTGAAATATTAACTTCAACTCCTAGAACATCTCATATGGTCCATGATGTTCAAAACGTCTTTTGAAGTCCCGATTCTAAGCCGTTAAGCATGGTGCACTAAACTATTAAGTAGTCATCATATTGAGCTAGCCAAACGTTCATAACGTCTGCATCTGCTCCTGCAATAGGTCTGTCACCTAGCGGTGCATCAAGGACATAATTCTTCTGTGCAGCAATGAGGATAAACCTCAGATCACGGATCCAATCCGCATCATTGCTACTAACATCTTTCAACACAATTTTCTCTAGGAACATATCAAAATAAACACAGGGAAGCAACAACGCGAGCTATTGATCTACAACATAATTTGCAAAATACTACCAGGACTAAGTTCATGATAAATTTAAGTTCAATTAATCATATTACTTAAGAACTCCCACTTAGATAGACATCCCTCTAATCCTCTAAGTGATTACGTGATCCAAATCAACTAAACCATGTCCGATCATCACGTGAGATGGAGTAGTTTCATTGGTGAACATCGCTATGTTGATCATATCTGCTATATGATTCACGCTCGACCTTTCGGTCTCCGTGTTCCGAGGCCATATCTGTATATGCTTGGCTCGTCAAGTATAACCTGAGTATTCTGCGTGTGCAACTGTTTTGCACCCATTGTATTTGAACGTAGAGCCTATCACACCCGATCATCACGTGGTGTCTCAGCACGAAGAACTTTCGCAACGGTGCATACTCAGGGAGTACACTTCTTGATAATTAGTGAGAGATCATCTTGTAATGCTACCGTCAATCAAAGCAAGATAAGATGCATAAAAGATAAACATCACATGCAATCAATATAAGTGATATGATATGGCCACCATCATCTTGTGCTTGTGATCTCCATCTTCGAAGCACCGTCATGATCACCATCGTCACCGGCGCGACACCTTGATCTCCATCGTAGCATCGTTGTCGTCTCGCCAATCTTATGCTTCCACGACTATCGCTACCGCTTAGTGATAAAGTAAAGCATTACAGCGCGATTGCATTGCATACAATAAAGTGACAACCATATGGCTCCTGCCAGTTGCCGATAACTCGGTTACAAAACATGATCATCTCATACAATAAAATTTAGCATCATGTCTTGACCATATCACATCACAACATGCCCTGCAAAAACAAGTTAGACGTCCTCTGCTTTGTTGTTGCAAGTTTTACGTGGCTGCTACGGGCTTAAGCAAGAACCAATCTTACCTACGCATCAAAACCACAACGATAGTTTGTCAAGTTGGTGCTGTTTTAACCTTCGCAAGGACCGGGCGTAGCCACACTCGGTTCAACTAAAGTTGGAGAAACTGACACCCGCCAGCCACCTGTGTGCAAAGCACGGCGGTAGAACCATTCTCGCGTAAGCGTATGCGTAATGTCGGTCCGGACCGCTTCATCCAACAATACCGCCGAACCAAAGTATGACATGCTGGTAAGCAGTATGACTTATATCGCCCACAACTCACTTGTGTTCTACTCGTGCATATGACATCAACACATAAAACCTAGGCTCGGATGCCACTGTTGGGGAACGTAGTAATTTCAAAAAAATTCCTACGCACACGCAAGATCATGGTGATGCATAGCAACGAGAGGGGAGAGTGTTGTCTACGTACCCTCGTAGACCGAAGCGGAAGCGTTGACACAACGTAGAGGAAGTAGTCGTACGTCTTCCCAGTCCAACCGATCCAAGCACCGTTACTCCGGCACCTCCGAGTTCTTGGCACACGTTCAGCTCGATGATGCACCCCGGGCTCCGATCCAGCAAAGCTTCGGGGAGGATTTCCGTCAGCACGACGGCGTGGTGATGATCTTGATGTTCAACCGTCGCAGGGCTTCGCCTAAGCACCGCTACAATATGACCGAGGTGGAATATGGTGGAGGGGGCACCGCACACGGCTAAAGAACGATCACGAAGATCAACTTGTGTCTAGAGGTGCCCCCCTGCCCCCGTATATAAAGGAGCAAGGGGGAGGGGGTGGCCGGCCTAGGAGGGGGCGCGCCAAGGGGAGTCCTACTCCCACCGGGAGTACGACTCCCTCCTTCCTTGTTGGAATAGGAGAAGGGGAAAGAGGGGGAGAGAAAGAAGGAAAAGGGGGCTGCGCCGCTTGTCCAATTCGGACCAGAGGGGGGGCGTAGGCCTCCTTCCTTTTGGCCTCTCTCCTCTATTCCCGTATGGCCCAATAAGGCACATATACTCCCCGGCGAATTCCCGTAACTCCCCGGTACTCCGAAAAATACCCAAATCACTCGGAACCTTTCCGATGTCCGAATATAGTCGTCCAATATATCGATCTTTACGCCTCGACCATTTTGAGACTCCTCGTCATGTCCCCGATCCCATCCGGGACTCCAAACTCCTTCGGTACATCAAAACTCATAAACTCATAATATAACTGTCATCGAAACCTTAAGCGTGCGGACCCTATGGTTCGAGAACAATGTAGACATGACCGAGACATGTCTCCAGTCAATAACCAATAGAGGAACCTGGATGCTCATATTGGCTCCCACATATTCTACGAAGATCTTTATCGGTCAGACCGCATAACAACATACGTTGTTCCCTTTGTCATCGGTATGTTACTTGCCCGAGATTCGATCGTCGGTATCTTAATACCTAGTTCAATCTCGTTACCGGCAAGTCTCTTTACTCGTTCCGTAATACATCATCTCACAACTAACTCATTAGTTGCAATGCTTGCAAGGCTTATGTGATGTGCATTACCGAGAGGGCCCAGAGATACCTCTCCGACAATCGGAGTGACAAATCCTAATTTCGAAATACGCCAACCCAACATGTACCTTTGGAGACACCTATAGAGCACCTTTATAATCACCCAATTACGTTGTGACGTTTGGTAGCACACAAAGTGTTCCTCCGGCAAACGGGAGTTGCATAATCTCATAGTCATAGGAACATGTATAAGTCATGAAGAAAGCAATAGCAACATACTAAATGATCGGGTGCTAAGCTAATGGAAGGGGTCATGTCAATCACATCATTCTTTTAATGATGTGATCCCATTAATCAAATAACAACTCTTTTGTTCATGGTTAGGAAACATAACCATCTTCGATTAACGAGCTAGTCAAGTAGAGGCATACTAGTGACACTCTGTTTGTCTATGTATTCACACATGTATTATGTTTCCGGTTAATACAATTCTAGCATGAATAAAACATTTATCATGATATAAGGAAATAAATAATAACTTTATTATTGCCTCTAGGGCATATTTCCTTCAGATATGTTGGCAATTCTAATAGGAAGGGCTAAGGAGGCTGGTCAGGTGGGTGGCTTGGTGCCTCATCTAGTTGATGGAGGTGTGTCTATCCCACGGTACGCTAATGATACTATCATCTTTATGGAGCATGACTTGGCAAAAGCGAGAAATGTGAAGTTGGTGTTATGCTTATTTGAACAATTGACCGGGTTAAAGATTAACTTTCATAAAAGCGAATTGTTCTGTTTTGGAAGAGCCAATGAGGAACAAGAGGCTTATAGGAAATTGTTTGGGTGCGAATTGGGGGCTTTACCTTTTACGTATCTAGGTATACCAATTCACCATCGTAAGCTGACAAACAGAGAATGGAAGTGTATTGAGGATCGATTTGAGAAAAAACTGAGTTGCTGGATGGGAAAGCTCATGTCATACGGAGGCAGGTTAATTCTTATTAATTCGGTTCTCACGAGTATGCCTATGTTTTTCTTATCTTTTTTTGAGGTTCCAGTTGGAGTTAGGAAAAGGCTGGACTTCTATCGATCCCGATTCTTCTGGCAGAGTGATGAACTAAAAAGAAAATATAGACTCGCCAACTGGGATATTATTTGTCAACCAAAATACCAAGGGGGTCTTGGTATTGAAAATCTTGAAGTCAAGAACAGATGTCTTCTTACCAAGTGGTTGTCTAAGTTATCTGTAGAGACAAAGGCCACATGGGTGCAGATTCTCCGTAGTAAGTATCTTCATTCCAAAACTTTGTCCCAAGTGACAGCAAGGCCGACAGACTCACCTTTTTGGAAAGGGCTGATGAGAGTCAAATCAGCCTTTTTCAATAGGACAAAGTTTATAATCGAAAATGGCACTAACACGCGATTCTGGAAGGATACGTGGCTAGGAGAGACACCCCTCGCGCTTCAATACCCGTCTCTTTATAGTATTGTTCAACGACGCGACGCTTACGTTGCAACAGTACTTCAGTCCATCCCCCTTAATATTCAATTCAGGAGGACGCTAGCCGGCAATCATTGGGAAGTTTGGCTTCATTTAGTGAGTAGACTGATGGAGGTCCAGCTTTCTCAACAACCCGATCAGTTGCGCTGGAAGCTTACTAGGACTGGGGCCTTTACAGTTAAATCAATGTATCTCGATGTAATCAACTCTAGATCCATTTCTAGTTCCAAACATGTTTGGAAAGTCAAAGTCCCTTTAAAAATTAAAGTGTTTATGTGGTTTGTACATAAATAAGTTATCTTAACCAAGGACAATCTGGCAAAGCGTAACTGAACATGACCTACTAGATGTAGTTTTTGTGATTGGGATGAAACCATCAAACACCTTTTTATTGACTGCCTGCTGGCAAAAGTGCTTTGGCGGATGGTGCACATAACCTTTAATATTACTTCTCCGATTTCTGTCAGCATGTTATTTGGATCGTGGCTTAACGGGATAGAGGTGAAACTGTGAGACACATGCGCGTAGGAGTATGTGCTTTATTATGGGCAGTCTGGAACTATAGAAATGATTTGGTTTTTAACAGAACAACAAATATCCATTTTTTGCAGGTTATCTTCCGAGTCACTGCGTTGATCCGTATGTGGTCGTTACTCACTCCGACGGAGGCCAGGGAGCGTTTGGTTATTGGATCTATCCGGTAGGAGATGGTAGCATGGGATATTTTCAACCGGTTTGGATGGCGGTCATGTAATAGGATAGACAATTAGTTTTCCTATCTTTCTTATGCCAGCCGGTTGTGGCTTTATGGTTACTTTTTTTATTGGCTCTCTATGAGCTTTTCTCTACTTTCTTTGAGACTTTAAAACCTTTGTTGAACCTATTTACTTATTTATAAAGTTGGTCGTATGCATTGTTCCGATTCAGAGACAGGAGAGTCCTTCTTTTCAAAAAAGAAAAAAAAAGAAAAAAAGAAAAAGACACATAATCTATTATTCGATCTCCCTCAAAACTGGTTGTAGGTACCCAGGCCCGGTCCTAATGGATGGGGGGGGAGCAGCCGCCCCGGGCCCCCAAAATGTTGGGGGGCCCTCCAGGTACGCACGTAGCCTACGAGGCATGGCCCAGGAAGAGGCAAGGGCGCAGGTGGGCTGACGAAGATGCGCAACAACGTACGCAGCAGGTAGCAGCCCATGACGAAAGCCGGCAGTTCCATCAATCCTGAGACACGTGGAAAGCAGTCTAAAAGTGGCTATTTTCCCTCACGTTAGGGTTTTTTTCCTCTCGCCGCCAATGGCGACGTTGAGATCGCTCGTCCTACTCCTCCCCTGATTCGTGTCCTTGCTTCTCGGGCTGACTCCGGGGCAGTTTTTGACTGCTTCCCGGCCTTGGGACGGATTCGTTTGGGGTAGGGGTTAGGTTTTTCTGTTATCTCTCGGGGCTGGGAGGTCTACGAGATCGATCTACAGTCTGTTCTTCTTCGGCGTCGATCATGGCGCGTGAGGGTGATCCATCTGCATCAGGCTCAAAGGGGAAGGATAAGCTGGAGGCACTCATGAAAGAGTTAGCTCTGAAGGACGATGACCTTGATGATGTGGTTTTCGATGAGGATGATGCCCCAGCGGAAGAGGACCTGCGTTGGATGATCCTATCTCGTGTTCATATGGACAAAAGTTTCAGCACATATTGGTTCTTTCGCAATATGAGATCAGCTTGGGACCTGGCGAGGCCGGTTAAGATCAAAACACTTGAGGAAAACTTGTTTCAGATGCAGTTCAACTGCTTGGGCGATTGGGAGAAGGTTACCCAAGGAGGGCCATGGCACTTTAGGGGAAACCCGGTGATTATTGCTCCGTATGATGGATACACCAAGCCATCGTCCATTGAGTTGTTCACTTTTGAAATCTGGGCAAGAATACTTGACTTTCCAATGGCGTACCACGGCAAGATAAAAGCTCTAGCATCGAAGATCGGCGAGTATGTTGATGTTGAACCATCCTCGTTCGACTTTGAAGGCAATTTCTACCGGGTACGAGTACGTATTGATGTTCGGAATCCGCTGAAAAAAGCCACATCTTTGATTCGTGGTGGAGAGAGGGAGATATTCGCCGTGAAATATGAGCGTTTGCCGGACTGGTGTCAAGTATGCGGCATGATGGGCCATGAATTTAAAGAACATGGGGATGGGGTGCATCCTCCTTCTGCTCTTGTTTTCAAGAATTTGCGAGCCCCGGCTACTACAGCATGGGGGACACGTAGACGTAATAGCGTGCAGAAGGCGAAAATTCAGTCCAGAAACTTTGAAGGGAACTCATAGTCCGTAGATGCTGATGGCCAAGGTACAGAGGATATCGACATGGAGGTGGTTGACCAGAACCGTAAGCGCTCATCTGATCAGGTCGAGGGTAATCAGCCTGCTATAGCAAGTTCGGGGCTAGAGCTTGTTGTTACTGGAGTGACTATCGGGGGTGTTGTGCCCCCTAGCCCACCGCCAAAGCAAGACCCAAAGAGAACTAAGACTACGCTGCAGGCTGAGAAGCAAAGCAACAGTGTGGAGAAAACTCTTGGAGGAAAAAACAATGATGCAAGATTGGCGGCCTCCCCGGTGGAGGACCGCTGGGCTCAATGAATCTTTTGAGCTGGAACTGTCGCGGGATTGGCAACGCCCCGACAGTTCAAGAGTTGCGTGAACTCGCACAGAAGTTTGCCCCTAGAGTGCTATGTATTGTGGAAACACAGATTAGTAGAGATCGAGCTGAAAATCTAAAATGTACTCTAGGTTATGATTGTTCGTTTGCTGTTGACCCCTCCGGTAGAAGTGGAGGGATTGCTTTGTTCTGGAATGATGAAATAAAGGTCGAAATTTTAGGTTATTCGAAGTATCATATTGATGTGAAATTAAGTGACCTGGGTGGGGATCCATGGAGACTCTCATGTTTCTATGGTGAAGCGCAAACCCATCTAAGGCATCATACGTGGACGACGATGAAGAACCTTTCGGTGTTGCATGATCTACCATGGGTCTGCATGGGAGATTTCAATGAAGTTCTGAAGCATGATGAGCATGACGGAATTGGTAGTAGGAGCCAAGCGCAGATACAGGGCTTCCGTTACGCCGTTGATGTTTGTGGCTTGCTCGATCTGGGCTACAAAGGGACTAAATGGACTTTTGAGAAGAGGGTAGCAGGAGGAACTTTTACCAGGGTCCGGCTGGACAGGGCTCTTGGTTCGGTGGACTGGTGTGCACGTTTTCCTGCAGCAGTAGTGCAACACCTGAATGCCGCAACGTCCGACCACTCTCCCATTTTATTGCAGCTTGATCAGTCGAGTAAGACGAGACGGGATCAGAAAGTTTTTCGGTATGAAGTTATGTGGGATACCCATCCAGAATTGAAACCAACTATCCAACTGGCATGGGAGCCGAACAGCCATAATTTGTCGACAGCTGAAGTTCACGTAAAACTGAATGAACTAGCAAGAAATCTAGGGGACTGGTCCAAGTCCTCATTTGGAAGTGTTAGGACAGAGATCCGACAACTAAAAAAGGAGCTCGAGCGACTCCGTTCAGATGTTTCTAGGGTGGGACCCTCTCATGCAGAGATTAAGATAAATGATCGTTTAATTGAGCTATACCTGAGGGAGGAGCTAATGTGGAGACAACGATCCCGAGTGGCATGGCTTGCTGAGGGCACACACTACTTTCATATGAGAGCTTCGCTGAGACGGCGGAAAAATTTAATTAAAGCTTTGCAACGGCAAGACGGACAAATGACAGATGACGTGTCTGAGATGCAACAGCTAGCTTTGGAATTTTACAAGAACCTATATACCTCCGAGGGTGTGCAAGGGGTGGCTGATGTACTTGAGCATGTTCCTGTAAAGGTAACTCCGGCGATGAATGATATGCTTATGGCTCCTTACGAGGCCAAGGAGGTGAAGATGGCGCTCTTCCAGATGTTCCCGACGAAAGCTCCGGGTCCTGACAGATTCCCTGCTCATTTTTTCCAGAGGCATTGGGATATTTGTGGTGAGGCCGTCACCAAGTCTGTGCTAAGTATTGTCAGAGGCGACGAGAGTCCAGCTTGCCTAAATGATACACTGTTAGTGCTCATCCCAAAGGTATCGAATCCCACGCTACTTTCTCAGTTTCGCCCTATCAGTTTATGTAACGTTTTTTACAAGATCGCCTCCAAAGTTGTGGCGAACCGCTTGAAGCAAATTCTTCCTGACATTATTTCTGAGGAGCAATCGGCCTTTGTTCCTGGAAGGCTTATCACTGACAATATTATATCAGCGTATGAGTGTTTGCATTTTATGAAGAGAAATAGAGCGAAGAGCAACACCTTTTGTGCCTTGAAACTTGACATGATGAAGGCGTATGATCGAGTGGAGTGGAGTTACTTAAGGTCAATTATGGAGAAGCTGGGTTTTGCTGCACCATGGATATCAGTGGTCATGAATATGGTGAGCTCAGTTTCTTTTTCTGTTATGTTCAATGGAATCAAATCAGAGGAGTTTAGACCTACAAGAGGTATTCGACAGGGAGATCCGATCTCTCCATACTTGTTCTTGTTAGCAGCGGAGGGCCTTTCATGCCTTTTAAAATCCCAAAACCAGTCATCCCAGCTCAGCGGTGTTAAGGTAGCACCGTCGGCCCCGGCAGTGAACCACCTTTTATTCGCGGATGATAGCCTGCTGTTTTTCAGGGCAAGTGTAAGTGGAGCAGAAGAGGTGTCAAACCTATTGAATACATATTGCTTGGCTTCGGGCCAACGCATCAATAAGGAGAAGTCATCAATTTTCTTTAGCAAGGGTTGCCCGGACATAGTGCGCACTGCGGTAAAGGGCTACTTGCAGGTACCAAACGAGTCATTGAGTGATAGATATCTTGGGACGCCAACAGACGTTGGACACTCCAAAAAAGGTACTTTCAAATACCTTAGTGATAGAGTTTGGGACAAAGTGAAAGGATGGATGTGCAAATGCCTCTCTGCTGGTGGCAAAGATGTTCTCATTAAATCAGTTGCACAGGCGATCCCTGTTTATTCTATGTCCTGTTTTAAACTCCCTAGAGGGCTATGTGATCACATCAAATCAATAATTCGCAAGTTCTGGTGGGGTTGCAAACAGGGAGAACGTAAACCAGCTTGGGTTTCATGGGATGTTATGATAAGACCGAAGCATCTGGGAGGTCTTGGTTTCAGAGATATGGAATTATTTAACTTGGCTCTTTTGGCACGACAGGCATGGAGAATCCTTCAGGAACCTCATACTTTGAGTGCGAGAATACTCAAGTCTGCTTATTTCCCTGATCGGCCGATGCTTGAGGCGGAAATTGGTTCAAGGCCTTCTCAAGTTTGGCGGTCCATTAAGGAAGGGTGTGACCTTTTGAAACAGGGAATTATACGTCGTATTGGCAATGGTCAGAGTACCGACATATGGGCTGATAATTGGATCCCCAAGGAAACAGTACCAAGACCTATAACATCTCTAGTGCCGAATCCCCCAAGGCTGGTGGCGGAGCTCCTGTCTCCTGCTACAGCGTCATGGAACGAGGCTTTGGTAAGATCGATCTTCATACCAATGGATGCTAATGCGATTATGAAAATTCCCATATGCACACGCAATGTTGATGATTTTTGGGCCTGGTATCCAGACAAAAAGGGCAAGTTCTCGGTCAGCTCGGCTTATAAATTTATTTTGAAAACCAAGCTGCAGAGAGAGGAATGGCTAGAGGGAAGGGGTGGATCATCGAATCAACAAGATGAGAAATCTTGGGTTGTTTTATGGAAATTAAAAATCCCTTCAAAAATCAGAATATTCCTGTGGAGACTTGCCCATCATTCTCTCCCTACGACAGATATTCTGAAGAAGCGTAACATGGCGGTACAAGACACTTGCCCCTTGTGCGGGTGCGCTGACTCGTGGAGACACGCTCTTGTCTCCTGCACCATGTCCATATGTGTATGGGCACTATCAGATGCTGATATGGTTGCACGCATGACGAATAATTTGGAGGCCAATGCGAGGCTCTGGCTATTTGAGCTCTATGATTCTATGGATCATGCGGTTTTCGTTAAGATGGCCGTGACGCTATGGTCAATTTGGTATGCTAGGCGCAAGGCAGTCTACGAGGCCATATTTCAGAGTCCGCAACATACTGTTTCTTTCATAAATAACTTCATTGCGGAACTAGGCCAAGTGCAAACTAAAGATGAAGGAAGAAGAACCCCGGGCATTCCCTCTGTACAAGTGAACAGGTGGCTGCCTCCCCCGACTGGCACCGTCAAGGTGAACGTGGATGGGGCAGTAGCTAGGTCACGCCATGGAGGAGCGGTCGCAGCAGTGTGCAGAGATGAGACAGGCCTATATCTCGGATCATCGGCTATCGTTATCCAAGGTATAAATGACCCCGTGGTCTTGGAGACCTATGCGTGTCGTGAAGCCTTATCTTTGGCGGATGATCTTGCAGTACAGTCTATATGCGTTGCCTCGGATTGCCAGGGAGTCGTGACTGATATTGAGAAAGGAACCGGAGGCACAAATGCTTCTATAGTGCATGAGATCAAAATTCATTGTAATAGCTTTACTTCTTGTTTTTTCATCCATGAGCGTAGGAACCATAATTATGAGGCTCATAATCTCACCAAGTTTGCTTGTAATCTAGATGTAGGTAGACATGTTTGGTTGGGCATTCCTCACGACCCAAACCGTGTACCTATGACATTTGCTGATAATTAATAAAGTTTGGCGAGTTCTCAAAAAAAAATCAATCCTGAGACCAAACCGGTGCAGGTACTAGAAGAGGGAAGCGTTAAGATAAATGTTGACGCTGCAGTCTCGAGCCATGCTAGACATTGGGCAGTAGGGGCAGTTTGCGGAAGCTCGGAAGGAGCTTTTTTGGGAGCATCGGTGCTGGTCATTAGACATATTGAAGATCCACCGACGCTTGAGGTGATGGTAATCAGGGAAGCTTTACCTCTAGCGGATGATCTTTACGAGAGACGGGTACATGTGGCCTCTGATTGCAAGGTGATGGTCGAAGATTTGAAAAGGGAGAACTCATCAGTTTATGGTGCTATCATACATTAGATTATACACCACTCTCTAGATTTTGCTTTTTGTAAGTTTAGTCATGAATTTAGGAGCTCGAATGTCGAAGCTCACGACATAGCGAAGTATGCTTTATCTTTCAAAGTTGGTCGCCATGTGTGGTTGGGACACCCGGGAGATCTTTCATCCGTCCCTGTAAACATTGTGACGAATTAATAAAAATTTCGTGAGGTTGTCTAAAAAAGTAGCAGCCCATGACTATGAGTTTGTTTTCCAGTTTCCTTTGTGATCGATCGTAGGCGCACATCACCCCCGCGGAGATCTATACTCGACCTGGCTCAGCGCACGGGCGGCATAACCATCATTGCCGAAGCCTACGTATTATAGCGCACAACGCCGTCTTGTTTCTTCCGCAGTCCACGCCTAATTCCCGTCCCATTACGCAGGCCACTGCGGCCGACGTCGCGGCGACGGAGGAGGAGCATGCAAATAGGCTCGTTATCAGGCTCTGGTAAGGATGGGATTTCATATGGTAGGGTTGTATATGGATTCCGTAGTCCACGCCAAACTCCAGTTTCCTTCGCTCCTTTCTTATTGAATCCGGTAGGGTTGTTTGGATTTTGAGATATCTATAAACTTGCTTACTCCCGACGGAAAGAATTATAGTTGGCACGAGCAGGATCTTTGGCATTAAAAAAAATTGGGACTGAGAGGCATTATGTCATTGTTTGATTACAAGCATTGGAATATGGGAGGATGCATGTCTCCTAAATCAAGATTTAATCAGTAAGTTCATCGAATTATTTATTAACTCGATAATCATTGTTATGGTTTTATAGTGATGCTGCAAAAACATTATGTCCAGGGCATACTGATGGTTCTTTCCGTGTAGATTAGATGTCTGGGATCAAAGTGGATAGAAAAAGATGCTTTTGGTCCTGCAGGTGATATAAAGTAATATATACTGAATCTTCAGTACAACGATTTCTTTTTCATATAGTTTATGACATTTGACCCATTTATATGTTTTATCTCTAGGTCTTACAAGATGTTTCTAATGCTTAAAAAACATTTTATCAACAAGGACATGTATAACAGTATAAGAAGGTCCTCCGTGTGTTGATGATGGTCGAGGTATGTTGCCTTTGTCCTACTATAAGAAGATATACATATTGGCGAAGAACAATGTGAGAGTTGTAAATGTCCCGGGAGAGGTTAAATATTTTAGCAACTTAATACAGTAAGAATAAATTGTTGAATGAGATTGATATCAATAACATCATCCACAACTTTGCATCTATGAATGTTAGACAGAAACTTGGAGGTACATGTGTGAGTTTGATGCACTTTACATTTCACATATACACATATGGAACACTATTTTTGATGTTTATAGTAAAGGGCCCCGGGTTCTAGTTTCGCCCTGGGCCACTGAAATGCAAGGACCGGCCCTGTAGGTACACTACGGGCGTGTTTGGTTGCCTGGATGCATCTGTCATGCATTGCATGAATGAGCTTGGCTGGGGCTGGCCTGGTTGAGCTCATGCAAAAATGAGTTGAAATGTGTGTTTGGTGTACTGCATGAGACGAGACAGGCTCAGCTCAAATTTTGTTTGGTTTGTTGCATGTGTGGTTGCATGAGAGATGCAGCATACAACATATGTTGTTTGGTAGGTTGTATGATGTGAAATTTGACTCTAGAATGCTTGTTCATGTATGTAAAATAATTAGAATATAAATTTAGTGACATGCACTGCAGACTAGATATCTTTGCTGATTGAAGTAATAAAAGAATATATATCCACATGTCTTCAAAATTGCAGAGATGATTTAAGTAAGAAAAACAAAAATTTAGCAGCATCTTTGCTGTTTGTACAAGTATATGAGCAGTTTATATACACATATAAGCAATTGATGGCACAAAATAGCTAAAGAAATGCATCAGGATAATAGAGAGTGCACATAAATCAGGTATCCAGTGCAAGTACATCTTAAGAGTCCACATATTATAAAGCCACAAATTCATATGATCCATATTACAGTCCAGCACATCCTAGAGTTCACATATTAGATAGCCACAAATTCATATTGTCCACATTACAGTCCAACAAAGGAACATAACATAAGTTCCATGTTACATTCCTTCACATATATAGGGGCATGGTTTTTCTGACCAAATACAATAAAATATGGTCAGCTTCGTTAGGTGAATTAGCACATATTTGCTCACACTCCACCCTTGGGCACTTCATCGCTGGTCATGGGCACTCCATCCTTTGGCAGTCCATCCTTGGGCACGGGCACTCCACCGTTGACCTTGGAGAGGTGGTGCATGACCCAGCGAGTGCGACGAGTCTCCGACATTTGCACAAATGAGTGGCTCCTAGCCCTGTTGGCATTCTCATTGAGATAATCCAAGACAATCAACAGATCATCCTCGGTAAAACCAGGGAGCTCCATGACAGCATCATAAAGTTCAGGATGTGCCTCTCCGGTGGACTTGATAGCAATAGCAACTTCACGGACAGCTTCGGACATGTTGCTCATGACCAAAACTTCTTCTTCACTCATCAAGCTAGCCCTCTTCCTTTTGCCAGTGGAGCTAGAAGCATCCTTACATGGTTCCTTCCCATGAGCAGCAGTAGCTTCCCCATGAGCAGCAGCAGTAGCACTCAATCCAGGTTCATTCCCATCAACAACAAATTCAGAACCACAAGCTTCAAGGTTTACAAATGAGGAGGAGGTTCCCACCATTGAAGGAGCCCCAAGAGCCTCATTAGATGTCATTGCAAACCTTCCTGTAACAATACCACTTCAAAAGATAGCAAGCATCTGAACATAATTCTCTAAAGGCACATTGAGGTACTCAACATCTTTGGGATGGTCCTATATGAAGCACAAGTAATTCTATGAGCATAAGTAATTCTATGAGCATATGTAATTAAATAGCTACAGATCAGCCACTAAAAGGTAGTACAAACCTTGATATGGCCCATGTAGTGCTCTTCCTCCAGCAATATGACATAGTTGTTATCATCCCAAAGTGACCCACTAATGTCTCGGAGCTTACTTATCTTCACCCACCTAGCACGCCACTTGCGGAGGTGGTTGTACACTTGGGTCCCGGTTATGGAAAGACCAAAGTGCTCAATACAATTCTTAGCCACCTGGTTTAGGTGCACCTCCTTAAAGCCCTTTTCCGTCTTCACTCCACTAGCAATGAGCTCTACAAAGCGACGTAACATGAACCCAGACATTGGAGATGTCCAACGCAATGGGTGATTCCCACCGCCATGCCCACCATCAGCCGCCATCTCAGCCATCACTCCTATGTACAGAACAAACAAAAGGAAAGGAGAAATGATTACATAAGAGAATAAAAATTTATATCAAGTCTAAACAGCAACATAAGGTAGTGAAAAACAGCAACATAAGGTAGTAAAAATTTATATCAAGTCTAAACAGCAACATAAGGCAGTAAAAAACAGCAACATAAGGTAGTAAAAATTTATATCAAGTCTAAACAGCAACATAAGGCAGTAAAAAAAGCAACATAAGGTAGTAAAAATTTATATCAAGTCTAAACAGCAACATAAATGTTTCGATTTGGGCACATGACAGAATTATTCATAGTGCATTACAACATAGAATTATTCATAATCCATTACAATGTAGAATTGAGCTCTACACTTGAGCTCTACACACGTGAATTGCCCCTATTGGCAAACATATGCCCAGCCCAACCATCTCTAATTTGTGACCAGGTTCTATTATCATGTTCTATGTCAATCACACCATCCGATGCTGGATTTCCAGTCCAAGTGTGCTCAGGTGGTACAAACTCATCCTCTCCCCACTGAAGTATCCAATTATGAAGAATGCAGCAAGCTAGGACGATTTTGACTTGTGAAGGATAAGGGTGGTGAGGCTTGTTGTCCACAATTCTCCACCGGTTCTTGAAAGCTGCAAACGCCCTCTCAACCGTGATCCTCAATGAGGAGTGGCGGAGGTTGAATAATTCCTTCTTGTTTTGAGGGACACGTTCACCAAACTCAGTAAGATGATAGCGAGTAGCCCTATATGGTGGAAGAAACCCTGGCCGCACGGCATAGCCCGCATCCACGAGGTAGAATTTTCCTAACAAATAAGAGGTCATGTGTTGTGTTACTACCAGTAGTTATGAAACGATCAAAAGCCACTAAAAATTGTTCACTAATACCTGCAGGGACAACAAATCCATCATTCCTTTCCAAAGCATCAGCCAAAATGAGTGCATCATGGGCCGACCCTTCCCAACCAGCTAACACATAGGTAAACTTAAGGTCAAAGTCAACTGCAGCCATCACATTTTGGGTGGTGCCACCTTTCCGACCCCTAAAAGCTGAAGCAATAGCAGCTGGTACCTTGGCAGCAACATGGGTGCCATCAATTGCACCAACGCAATCCTAAGAGAAGAGGTGAGGTATATTTTTGTAAAATATGGGTTATCCGGCATGTCCATATAATTCTAAATGGTAAAGTATTACCTTAAAGTAGGGATAGAAGCGCCTACTATGTAGGATTTTTGGATGAACTTCATTGGAAGGGGGCTGGATCATCTCATCACGCAACTCCCCAATTGCATATAAAACTGCCTTGAAGTATCGACTGATTACTTCAATTGACCTCCTAAATATGGGTTTCATTGCCCTAAACCTATGGTTGTGCCCAACTACAAGAAGGAACATGGCAACCTGCTCCTCAATGCAGGTATGAATGCTGTCTTCCAACAATTTCCGATCACGGAACAAGTTACACAAGTTATAAAATGGGGCCCTGTTCATCCTTAGTAGGTCATGGCAATTTATATCATTGGTTTCGTAGATAAAACGTAGATTGGACAACCTAGCTACGTCTCTCTCAAGCATAACATAACGAATTGGAGCACGGTAGTTTCTAATTCTAGCCCTCATAGTTATTGTGGCCATATAGGCACACAAAACAGCAACCAAACCAGCAGCTTGCACTATCAGCGTATCTCGGGTCTTGCCGTTGTCATCCATCTATATAAATTCAGCATAGATTTATAAATTAATAAAGGCATGGGAACTGATAATATTAACATCATTTGCATCATCAAAACATAGTAAAATATATGAACAAATTGTTCAGGCAGTTGGCTCATATTTCTTCCTAGTATTGACCCCTCCTAATTTCCACAAGTTAACTCACATAAATCCATGATAATCAGATAATCAAACAAATTACTAGCCCAATAGCTCACATATAGATGCATGCTAATCACACAGATCCATAGGAGAGGAGGTTCAGGACATGGCCTATAGAGCAAGGGGATGCATGTGCACCCGGCAGTGGGGCTGAATGTGTGTGGAGGGCAGGGGTGAACGCCCGTGCTCGTGCATGTGTGCGTGTAGGTGCCTGCGCCTGTACAGGGCCGAGGGGAGCAGCTCCCATGGCACGGCCATGGCCGGGAGCTCGGCTCCGACCAATACCCACCCGCCTGTACAGGAGCGAGGGGAGCAGCTCCCATGGTGACGGCGACCATGGCCGGGAGCTCGGCTGCGACCAACAGGGAACAACAGCAGAAAGAGATGAGAGGGATTCGAGAGGGATGGGAGGAGCCGAGGAGGAGAGTCAACCTCTGCGCGGAGAGGATGCGCGCCGGCGATGTGCTCGCGAGGCGACGGGGCGACGCGATCCGTTCGCAGCAGAGAGGAGAGGGGTGAGGAGAGCGGCGCGGATAGGGTGTGAATCGACAGGGAGAGAAACCTAGCCCTCTTCGCTCGCGTGGGTGCAGGCGTGGGCGCTCGCGCGGATGCAGGCTCGCGGAAACGGCCGAAACTTGCGTGCGAGCTCAGCCTGGCTGGGGGGCCTATTTTGCATCAGTCGGGCCTGGCCCATAGCGACGTGCAGCCTACCAAACATTGCGAAAATTGCATGGTGGGTGCGATACAGGTGCGAGACAAGGAACCAAACACGCCCACGTCTGTCAAGGTCGTTGCACCAAAATACTATATGCTCCTGCGCTTCCATGTATATATTGTTTCACCTTAATTTTATTTCTAGAGAAATTATAATTATGCAATCCCTAAGTCAGATAAGAAAGCTAAAATTATTAGTGACATATTCACCCTCTCCCAATATAGTTGACATCTTTGATCCTTCAGTTGTGCTCTTCAAGTACTGGGTCTTGATTTTTGGGGGCGGAAACTCTAGGCATGACCGTTGCTGGTTGTACCTGTCAATGATGGCGGAGTACCTATAAAAATTTGATGAAAATAACATCTGATTTTAAAGCCTCATATCTGGTTCAAATTCTATAAAATAAACATATAACTTGGGTTGGAACATCATTACATGGCTCAAAAACAATACGTGTAAAACAAGACCGCCGCCAGGACTCCGAAGGCAACATTGGCAGTGGTCGCGGTGGCACTCCGCACAACGCAGCAGGAGGCGGAGCGACACCTCTGTGAGTGGCAGACAGCCGACGGACAAGGCTGTCGTGACCCCCTAGTGTCGTTTCGCCGCTGGAGGGACGATGACGACAGCACCGACAGCGATGACGGTGTGGCGGGGCAGGGCGGCCACGTTACGAGGTGGTCGTCCGATATAGGGTTTAGGTTATTTGTCCTAGTTTTTTCTTAAACAATCAAAATATCGACCTTTTATGTAAATTATAACCGAACTTGAAAGAATTCTGCCGTGTTTGAATGAATTTCGTCCGGTTAGTTTAGATTGTTGTTAGAATGTATGCGGGCAGCGTTGCATGGATTGGTCCTCCCTTATCCACGGACGGATGCGGAAGAATATTTACGTGTAGCTGTTGGAGATGCCCTTAACTCCACCGTGCAACCGTGGATCTTTTTGTTGGGGAGGCTATGCCAGAATGCCTCTTTTTTCTCCTAATAAAAAGGTGTTTACGCTCCTTGAGTTGCATGCTCATGCATGCATGATGGCTAGCTAGGAGGTATACAGCTCTCCATGCATGTATATATCAGGCCCGTACGACGCTGCCTGGCATTGGTGTCATTTTTGGGAAATTAGGATGTGCAAGACTAAGTAAAGCATCTTATACTACTAGCCATCTACAGTAGGTGTGTACTATGCATCTCTCCTAGCTTGCAGTACGCACATACCAGAGCCTTGTGATCGCTTTCATGCCACAACGACGCATCATTGCGCACGAGAGACCAAAGGTGTACAAACAAAAAGTGTCAAGGGAGGCCAACAGCACGAGTCACGCCCAGTTGGAAGAAAGATTTGGATGAGCAGCATTGTCACACAGCGGCGCCCAGCCATGGGCCAAGGCTGAAAGGGACAAACTGGGGTTTGTACCGCCAACTCTTTCCAGGAGCCGGATGCCATCGCCTTATCTTTGCCCTCCGATCTTTGGACATGGCTAATCCAAATCATTGAGCCACCCCTGGTGATCAACAGAGAAATAAAACCTTCACTCCCATCTTGCAAAAAGCCATGTACAGTTCGCCAACATGCCATGTGGAATTAATTAACTTTGTGTAAACGCAAAAGAATCTCGGGTGTGGATGTTATAGAGCCCCGTTGGTTGTCTACATATCACTAGTTACTTAAGTGACGCAATGACGACCTATATACTCCCACATCCCGAATTATTTGTTTTAAATTCGTCTAGATACATATGTATCTAAATTCGGGACGGTGGTAATATTACAAAAGAAACAATTGTAATAGTTGCAAGGTTTGCATATTGCATCTGGAAAATACACCCCACAAGGTTTTCTTTCTCCCTAAAAAGTCGTTTGTGAATAATTGTATCATGTTTATCCTCCTAAAGGACTCATGAACTGCATCACGTGTCATGTTTTGTTTTTTCAAATTGGAGTCAGTTTCCTAGTTTAACTTTTTTCAGCGGGGAAATTTTCCCGTCGTAATTAATTGAAAGGATGTTTCATGTTGCATTTCAAGAATGTACACATATTAGTCTCCCTTGAAGAAACCTTCAATTAATTATTTGATTGGAATAACATTATATCATGTTTAGCCACTCAAAGTCCCCTGAACTATATCACGTCTTATAGTTTTTCTTTTTCAGTCAATTTTTTATGTTTGCAAATGAATACAAGACAACATGATTTTTGTATAAACACAGTGGAATCTAGCTTGCAATGTGGATGTAATCGCGTCTTATTTGTTGCCAACATATCACAACTATAGTTCCCCGCCGGAATGATTCCATACATACTATGCAACTACAGAAAATTGCAAGTTTTTTTCTTCTCGTGTGACCATTTTGAGAATGTACACATTAGATTTGTGTTCCCCGAATAAAATATTTGCAGACTACTCAAAGATAAGCTTTCAATTTTGATTGTTAGAAGACTTTTGCTATGTGTAGCCGCTCAACCAGTTAACAACAGCCTTAGGGGATCTCAACGCCATCCATCAAAACGCTCGCATACGTCCCAATCGACCTGTCCGGGCATAGTTTATCATTCAATGCGCACCCATATTCTTTCGCGGACTCATCGTTTGTCCGAATTTACGCAAAACAGATGCAAACTGGGGGGTGGGGGTGGTTTGTGGGTGTCCGTACCTCCACCACATCGAACTCCAACAACCCAGGCCCACTTATGTCCCCCTCACGGGTCAATTTTCTCCCACTCCGCCCGTGCTCTCCCTTGCTCGCCATCCGCACCCACCTCGTCTGACACCGCCGTTGTACCTCCTCCGCCGCCGCCCAGGCATTGCCAGATGTCCACAACCCCCACCCACGCGCTTGTCCGACTTGGACTACGACGTCGTCCACCCAGTATCCTCTGCGGCCAGGTACTCTCCACCCCCTGCCGACGCTGTCCATGATGGACACCACACCCGGAAGGTGTTCGGTCAAATGCCATTGATCTTTATTGTTGGCCTTTTTATTGTTTTGTAGAGTAAGCACGATGGCGCGGTACTCGGTGATGGAGGATGAGTTGTTGTGAGATGCATGGAAGGTCGTATCTATGAATTTTGTAGGCATGAGGCAAGGGGGCTCGACCTTTTGACAGAACGTGCATGCTTTGTTTCATGAGCAAACACACTCCGCGCCCTACGACTTGCACGTGATCCATGAACACAATGTGAAGTCAGTAGACCATCGGTGGTACGCCATCTCCAACTTCACCATGAAGTTTTGTGGTGCGATTGCACAAGTGGAGAGAAGGTGGCCAACCGAGCTCGTCAGACATGGAGAGTGTAAGGTTTTGCTTCTTGTTGCTCTTCATGTTGGTCAATTCTCAATTCATTAATTCACTCAATGTTGCAACTTGATAATCATCACGTTGAAAAAAATAGCCCGGATGCGCTGCCGTGCTATACCACAGAACAAAGGGCATGCCAGTTACGTTCATACAATGTTGGATGAAACTCAAGAGGCACAGTGTGTGGGACGACATGCACAAATTCTAACTCGAGTACCGTTGAATTTGGAATCAATGAGTTCGAAATGCTTATTGAATATCCGGTTATCTCGAAAGTAATATTAATATTTGAACTATTGTTGTACTACTCCCTCCTTCCATCTATATAGGGCCTAATGCGTTTTTCGAGGCCAACTTTGACTAAATGTTAGAGCAATAATATATGACATGCAAGTTACACAAAGCATATTGTCAAATTCGTATGTGAAAGGAGATTCCAATGATATAATTTTCACATTATACATCTTATGTATTATTAATCTTATCAATAGTCAAACATTGTCTTAAAAAACGCATTAGGCCCTATATAGATGGAAGGAGGGAGTGGGTATATTTTCATGTTATTTATGAATAAATTGTGCTATTTTCTACTACAATTACTTTAAGTGTTGTGGACTAAATAAAACCCAGAAATGAACATTTAAGGGATAAAATTAGATGACCGGCTCCCGTATACGTGTTCGCGGACTAGTCCACGGACAAATATTATGTTTTAAGAGATGGTGTTGGAGATGCCTTATGAATCGCATCATATCCCTGCCCATCACGAGTGTATGGTTAGCAAACAAGATCCATCATACGTACTTACATACTTATCACAGGCTAGCAAGTCGCAGTCGATCGTCTCTCGTCTATACCTCACTTGCAGAAATGGAAACATTCTCATTGTCGTCTCCCTATCGTGGCTTGTCCCTCTCAACGGATGACCAGGCATCACCGTCTCTCATCAAGACCGAAGCTGGCCGGGTCCCGGCAGGGAGCGCTTTCAGGGGGAAAAAGAAGGGAGAAGCGATGGCCGTGAAATGCAGTCTTGACAGGGATATTTACGGGGTTCGTCGACGTGTTGCCCTCTGTCACTTTCTGCACTTGCTCTGCCCGCCTCTTCTTTTGCCCACATTTCGCGTGTCTCGGTCGGTGCCCAGATATGAGGTTTGATGGTTGCCGGTGTAGTCCAATCTCCGGAGCGCGACCGTCCACCAACTTTCCAAGGAAAAGGAGACGAACGGATTCGGACGTTGCGGAAACCATGTGGCGGTAATGATGTTTTAGAGTTCAAGAGGGGTTTGGAAAAGAAAACCGGTGCGGAGGGTCTTGTCAAGCTAGTAGGTTCTCAGTGACGCGGCGTCAGGGCGGTTTCCGTTGGCGTGGGGGAACCGGAGCCAGAGGATTGAGCGGTTTTTCACTGTACTGGAAGGATGGGCGCCAACGTACACCTTTATTTCCTTTTTTAATTCCTCTAGCGCCTATAGATTTCTGTTAGCGCTGTGAAGCCCGATGCTAACAAAGACGCTAAGTAAAAAAAAATCAAAAATATCTCAATTAAGCGCCTCTGTAAGCGCTCTGCATTGTTGATGCCCTCACACGTCCCGAATGAGCTTGTTTTCTTTTTTTCTTGTACAATCGATGATAGTCACTTGTCCACTTATTTCCAACAAACGTGATAAATCTCAAGGCGATGAGTTTGATCATCACACTAGTAGTTGGGGTGCGCCCGATGGCCCGCCGCTTGAGGGGCATCTGGGCGGTCCTGGTAGATGAACGCCCTTTTTACTTTCCTTTTTTGGATTAGTATAGCAGCACATGTACATGCAATTCTTGATGGAACATATTATATTGGAACATCACTTGAGGAAGAAATTGAAATGCCAGGCCCACAACGATATAGCATCGGCAGGGGTATTAGAAGCATTGAAGGGATAAAGTGAAGTACTGTGAGTTTGACCCTGAGTGACAAATTTTTGCCATGGTGTATTAGAAGAAAAAATTGCCCAGGGAATTAACATCAATTTGGGCTTAGGCCTTTAGGGACAGTGTATAAACTTAGTTGATAAAGTGAAGTAGCACATAGGATCAATCAAATTGGTGCAGGTGAATATCCATGCCCGGTGGGCAGCATGATGTAGAGAAGTGGAAACAGAATGTCCGATCCACTATATAGGTTTTACTTATTCGCGAATTCTGCAGAAAAAAGTGAACATGCATGAGCTTAAAGATCATGGTTCGTACCTATGAAAGATCGATTTGAAGCAGAGGAAGAGGAAGCAGGTGCAGTTTTGAAAGAACCTGAACGAACAACAAAAAATTTGGCAGCAATCCTAAGGATAGTAGGAACGCACAATGACAGACCAAATCACACACAACAGAAAATTAGACAGGTACGCACACACAACATCAAATTAAAATTAGTCAGGCACACACTTTGGAACAGAGCAATGCGCTACATACCTGTGCATACATACAACTATCTGTTGGTGAAACAAACTTACGGCAAGCGGGCTAGCAAAATTTGGTTATATATATAAAAAATAATCATCAAGTTTCCACAATTCATGATCACTACTAACATGTGGTTCAGTACATTCAATAAGTACTTCTAAACTGTTGTGATTTAGCAACACTTTCTGTAATAATGTGAGAGAATTTGGGTTTTCCAGAGTTTGAACTACCAATTGGAAGCACCCTCTCCACGTGTCATACCCTGTACATCCCTAGCAGTCCTTCAGAGCACAACTTTTCTGGCAGCAAGCTGCCAGACCAATAGCATATGTTATCTAGGATTAATTCATATTCTGATAACTGAATTTTGAAGCCTTGTATAGTTCCGTAAAAGAATTGTAAGTTCATGACACATCAAAACTGAATAACATGTCATTCCTTATCTTCTATGGAATGTAAAAAAAGGTGAATCAAGAGGCACCTGGAGTCTATAGAGTAAGGAAATTGGATTGTATGGACTCACTGTATTCTCTTGTGCGCAGGCCCACATGCTCGACATCTTCGCATCCGTCTTCTGCAGCTGCATGAAAATATATAAGAATCAGGTACATGATTAATAGTACAAAAAACTAAGCATCACAAGTAACAATTCAAAATTTTAGAAAGAAAAGACAGCTCTGAAATTTGGCAGATAATTACCACATTAGATTCACCTACTTTTAGGCATAAGAAACAGAAACATGTTTAATAGGTAAGACATAAGAATTGCAAGTAACAATTCAAGTTTTGATTGTGCTTCCAAAAAATTGGAAAGAGAGAGAGCTAGACTGGAACTTTGGAAGTTAATTACCACATCCTAAGTATGCCACCTTGAGGGTTGAGGCCATAACGACCTTCCAATTTTCTGCATCTGCGGGCTCTCCACATCCAAACTCTTTTTCTTTTGAATAAAAAGGTATTATCGCTTTCTACCTTATGCATTCAAAGCATGCGTGAGCCTGGGTGACCGGAGTCAATTACATGAAGGTGATATTAGCGCCACACAAAACAGTGTGACCGGTTATCACCAGACCACTGAACATGATGCTTTACAAAGGCGAAAGGCAAAAGAAAGAGAGAAAGAAATAAGTTTCGGTGATCAATAACTATCTCAGTGAATTTGGCCAAGACAACATAGTATGTTCGTCTTCCTCTCTGACAGCACGCGAGCTCCAGAGTGTGATGAGTTCAGCCAACTCAGCGAGCATTCGAACCGCAGACCAAAAACAGTTGTCAAACACTCTAGCATTCCAAGCCGTCCACAAAGAGATCGAGCATGCTGCGAAGACGATGTGCCAAAGCTTACCAAATAAATTACAATCCGCAGCTGAGAGAAAAAACTCAATAGTACTTGGGATGATTTCGCCGATGCCCAAAGTCCAGCCTTCTGCCAAATAACATCAGATAATTTGCATCTTAGCATGATGTGGCTAACGGTTTCAGCAGCCGGGCAAATATCACATCCATCATGCTGAACGACGGCAGTCCAACTCTTCTTGATCATGTTGTCCTTGGTATTTAATTTTCCTCTGAAAGCTAGCCAAAGGAATACTCAATGCTTATTAGGAATAATTTTATCTCACATATGACGGCAGTCCACTCCTCTGAAAGTAAGAAGGCTGTAGAAGTAGCTCGTATTTATCCTCTCTTCCACATCTAAACTCAGATGTACCAGAAGGTCCAGAACCAGCTTTCCTTTCAATGAATTACCGAAAAAAGCTTTCGCCCTGCTTTATATATAAAGCACCAAACCACAAGCATACAATACAACCACACGTCACGCCACCGCAACACACACACACCCAGGACAGGATACATAGGCGCTGAGCGCAGCAACACCACTCCTAGCACTACCGCTCCGAAGAGATGAAGCTACATATGACGAACCATGCGCTCCAAGGCAGCGCCTTCAGGAAGGATACGACGCCGGAGCGCCGCCACCGCCCGATCCAAGGATCAGAGTTTCCCCCGGAGCCGCATGACGGGCAATGAGAGCCGCGACGACGCCTTCAAGAAGGGAACGATCTTCGCCGCCACCGGTCCGTCCGAATATAGAGCAGGTTTTCACCTCGGCCAACATTCACCGCCACCGAACGCCACACCCCTACAACCACGCCGCCCACACGACCATGGTGTCCAGGCAGCACCAATGCACGGGCTCTGCCCAAGAGCACCGCGCAACCACTACCAGGGCCGCTGCCCCAGCATCCAAGACCTCGACACCACCTCACCCGAGATCTGCCGCACCCCAACGAAAGAGACGAGCGGAAAGGTCCCACCTTTCGCGCCCCTGGGCAACCCCCAGCGTCGAGACCCAATAGGTCGGCCAGAACTGACATCCACCGACCCATCCTGCTGCCCCAAGCGCGAGACGAGCTCGGTCCTGCAGCAACGAGAGGGGGACGAGGCCAGTCCTGTTGCACCGTGCGCGAGACGAGCTCGGTCCTGCTGCATCATGCGCGGAGACGAGCTCTATCTTCCTCTATCCCGCGGCATCGGGCGCGAGACGAGCGGTGGACCGCAACTGGGAGAGGACCAGCCCTTTGATGGGAGAAGCGTCCGGACGACGAGGAGACGGGGTGAAGGTCGGGACAGCCCGAACGCAGACAAACCGACGCCGGAGAAGCCGGCCGTTGCCGCGGGCAGATCCATCGAGCCACCGTGAAGCCGCCACGACACCGGTAAGCCACCACCGAGACCTACCCATGCCGCCGCCCACGGCCGGAGCAGCAGCCACGCCCGGCCGCTGCCCTACCCGCGTCGCCCGGCGAGCTCCAAACGCCGGAGCCGCAGGGCACGCACCACCGGAGCCAGGCGCCACCGGCCAGCCCCCGAAGCCAGATTCGGCAAGAGACCGGTCGCGCGCCACCTCCCGAGACGGGAGCACCGCAGCCGCCCCGCCGCACGCAGAACGAGGGTCACCGGAGCGCCACCACCAGCAGGCCACCCCGTCGCCCCGCGAAACCGCCGCTGGATCCCGCGGACGTCCAGCGCCATCGCTCGAAGGGGTCGCCCCGCACCGGCACCCACAAGCAGACGGGGAAGGAGGGTCCCGCCGCCGCCGCGCCCCTCGGGCTTTGCCCGACGGAGCTCGCCAGCAGCGACGGGGGGAGGGGAGGGAGGCGGGGCCGAGAGCCGCGGCCATAGGGGGCCCCTGGGCGCGCGCGGGCACGCCGCGGGAGGGTAGGAGAGAGGGGGGAGGGGGAGGGGAGCGGGGCGGGCCGGGAGCCGCGCGCCCGACGGCCGGCGGCGGCGGGGAAGCTAGGTTGCCGGCGACGGCGGCGGAGGGAAACCTAGCGAGCGGGGGAGCCCGTTCTTTCAATGAATTAGGATAGCTTGAATGCTTGTTCATCTGATACTGAAGCAAGATAGCGCCCATGCTTAGCCCATCTCACACAATTTACTGACCAAAATGGTCACGCATTGCGGCCAACAATCTTTGGTTGGAATAATCATTTCGGATGTCTTCGCTCATGGATTTCAGGACAGTGCCGCTCCCGTTTGCCGCGTAATCTGCCATCGAATCAATCTAGTCACTCGACAAGACACTTAGAGTGGTGGAGGGGAAGAGGGGATCGGGAGGAGGCGCGTGCATACTGAAGAAATAAGGCAGCGGAACCGTTGAGCGTGATGAGGTCCTTGGATGTCGCCCTCGATTGGTTGGCCCCGCCCGTTGACGTCGTCTGCACCGCCGCAATCGTTCCCCGTCGTTCCGGTGTTCAGATATTGGGGGAGAGGAATTGAAGGAGGTCCAGGAGAAGATAACAGAGCTTGTCAGGGCACTGGAGGAGCATGGATGGTGGAGATGGTTGTGGTGGTGATGGCGGCGGCGGCAAACCCTAGCCGCCAGCCGGATGTGGAAAGGAGATGGGGTGAGATGAAAAGAAATCGAGGCGCTCCTCTGTCTCCCAACGCGTTTTTCAGCGTGATGGCCAATCGACAGAACAACGGTTGCGCTTCTCCATGGGCTCGCCATCTCCCTCTCCATCCTCTCTTCATCTTGCCCTCCCCTCCCCGCCTGAGGACGATGCCGCGGACGACCATCTCCATGGCAGACCTGCTCCGCCCGACTCTCAACCCAGCACAACAAAACCGCTACGCCTCCTCCTTGGTGCCATTGACCTTAGGGCCATTGCAGCAACCTCCATCGATCTGGATTCATGGGCGGCGGCGGCGGCAACCCTAGCTGGGAGAACGAGAGGAAAGTGGGATGCGCCATGGGAAGAGAGAGGAAAGAAGGCGTGAGGAAGAGGAGAAGGTGGGCGCAGGGGATGGCAGCATCTGGGGAAGAGAAGCGTGCACGTATGGAACAACACCTTACTAGTTTGGATGTAGTGAATCCGACGTGGCACGTGCGAGGGCTCGGCCTTTACGCCACCGTTAATGGGTTGTATTCTAGCATGCACTACTTATATTACATAATATAAACATGGCTAAACAAAATTTACAACATAAGATTAAAAAAATGAAGATCGGTCTTGAGGCGGTAAGTTTGGTTAGTTGCCAAGCTTCATCATCATGCACAAATCACAATCCAGACACTTGCACACGTAGGTTAATTACCGCACCCATTTATTCATTTTTTTTAATTTCAATTCATTTGTGAGCCCATTTATTTAAACGAGGCCCTCTCTTTCTCCCACCATATAGCCCATTTATTTAATCCGGGTCTTATCTCTCCCATCGGCCCATGCAGCCATAGAATTCCTTTTCTTTCTGTGCTCATTAGGCCCCAGACTGGGTCAACCCATTGTCGTATTTTTCTTTTGCCTTTTTATGTTTCCTTATTCTTTTTTGTTTTTCATTTTTCATAAATTATTTTTTAAATGTCCGGAATTACAATTTTTTTAAAATGTCCAAAATTCCATAAAAATATTCAAATTTTGAAAAAAAATCAGAACTTTGAATTTTTGTCCGAGTTGTATTTTTTCTAACTTCTAAAATATTCCCATATTTTCATAAAATTTTTGTGTTTCAAAAATTGTTTGAGATTATCCAAAAATGTTTTAGTTTCAAAAAGTATTATTTTTTAAGAGGTGTTCACAAATTCAAAAAAGTTCATGTTTTAAACGAAATGTTCACTACATTACTTCCCGATTTTAAAAGTTTGTTCACATTTTAAAAAATGTCAAAGTTTGAAAAACTTTGTGTTTTCAAAAATGTTTGCAAATTCAGAAAATGTTCACTATAGTACTCCAAGTTTTTCAAAAATTGTTTGTGTTTCAAAAATGTTCAAAAAAATTTAAAAAATTATTTTTTAATGTTCAAGATTTTCGAAAAATGTTTGACTTTAATGTTTTGGGTAACGACTTTGCAAAATACGCTTGTTCTAAAAAATATTTACGTTTTCCAAACAATGTTTGATATTTATTTTCAGGATCTAGCGATGTTGTTTGATTCTTTCAGTGGAGACTTGTTAAGGTTGAACATCCACCTAGAGCAAGTAGCTACACTCCTTCACAACTTAACAATGTATTATGCCTTGAATAGTCAGTTTGGCGTAAAGAAGTTTCACCAAATGTTTTACCGGTACCACGCTTCCAAAGGCTGACCCCTTGGATGGAGCATATTAGTCACACTCCTGGCCTATTCATGAACTTTCTAGAGATCACCCCAACTGTGACCAGAGTCGGGCTCATATAGGTATGTTTCTTCCAAAATTGCTTTGTAGGATAACATCTTGCTTATACAAGCTTTGGAACACATTAAGAAAAAATTCAACCAGCCAGACAATTTTCGAGAGTATTGTCGTGGTTCTAACTCTGACAGTTATGTAGGGGGGTATGTATGGAGAGGCTAGATCTTAGCTATGGAGGAGTTGTAAGCACACGAGGATTACGAGTTCAGGCCCTTCTCGGAGGAAGTAATAGCCCTACGTCTCGGTGCTCGGAGGCGGTCGACTGAATTATGTGTGTATGAATAACAGGGGTGCCAACCCTTGATACTGAGGAGGGGGGTGGCTTATATAGAGTTCGCCAGGCCCCTCCAGCCCTCAGTAATGCAAGGTTTAAAGTACATTAAGACTGGGGGTTACTGGTAACGCCCCTAATAAAGTGCTATGATGACCATAAAAGCTACTTAATGACCGACCGTTTGCGTGCAGGGCGACTTTAGATCTCCTGGCAGTCGAGTGGTTGGAATTTGGTCGAGTGATTGCTTCGTGGTCGAGTGTCTTGAATCTGTCGAGTGGGATACCTCCAAGTCGATTGAAAGGTGACTTCTTCTAGGGATGTCCTTGGGTAGGGTACTTAGGACAGGTCCATGCCCCTATCCTAGGTACATAGCTTCATCATTAGCCCCCGAATGGATCGAGGTTCGAGTGGGGAAGGAGTTGGGGATCTTTCCGACTGGTTCTTCATGTTATATGAACGTCTTGTTTTGGATCAATTGTCACGGATGACGTCGTCAACTTCTTTCAGTCGCCTTGATCCATTCTTGGCCTCTTGTCGAGTGAATTTCTTTACTTGTGAAGTTCCGAGTGACGGTGTGAAAGGGATCTTCTGTTTGACGAGTTGTTCTGCGGCCCGCGGATTTTGCGGGATTTGAATTTCGAGAAGCGCGCGGGATGGGGGCGGCCGCAGTAATCGGATGGCATAGGACGGAAGCTCCTCGATCCCCGCGCCACCTTTTTCGCCACGTACCGCGCGCGCCTGTTGCGGGATTTGACGGGATTGCCTGGGCCTACCAGTCAGCCACTCGGAAGCGACCTCTTATAAGCTGCCGGCTCGGGACCCCCGAACAGTGCGCCTTCACTTTTCCCCCTTCCTTCACAAGATCCTCCGCCACCTCCGCTCCCACCTTGGTGCCATAGGTCTGTTCGAGCTTCGCCGGCGATGATGGTGAAGGAGAAGACGTCGGCTCTGGAGCGCGCGAAGAAGGCGGCGGTGCAGGGGAAGGGGAAGAAGTCTGCTCAGGGCGGATCTTCCTCGAGGACTGCTCTGCCCAAGGATTGGATCCAGGGCGACTGGATGCCGTCGGGGATTCGGCAGGATGATCTCGATGATATGGTCGAGGGGGGATTCATTCCCCACGAATCTGCGCGCCTCCCGGGGAAAGAAGTCGAACCCCAGCCTCTTGATGGTGAGTGCGTCCTCCTCGCCACCCATATCGATCGTGGATTCTCTCTGCCTCCTCATCCTTTTTTCCGGAGCTTCTTGAACTTCTTCGGAGCGCAGCTCCATCACTTTACTCCCAATTCTATTGTGTATCTTGCTGCTTTCGTTTCCTTGTGTGAAAACTTCTTGGGTTGCTGCCCCCATTGGGGACTCTTCAAGCACATCTTCACTTGCCGCTCTCAGTCGGTCAAGAAGGCCAAGTCGAGTGACGAACGGACGCAGGTGATCCAGCTGTGCGGGGGCCTGGCGATCCAGATGAGGGGAAAAAGTTCCTTTCCGTCTATCACTTTTCCCGAGTCAGTCCGTGGGTAGCAGTCGACTTGGTTTTACTGTAAAGACCAGGTGACCCCAGGACAGTCGACTGGGCTTCCCCCTTTTTCTCTGAATCGAGCACAAAAACCTGCCTCTCTGAAAGTGACGCCGGAGGAAAAGGCGCAAGTCAAGGTGCTGGTCGGTCGAGTGGTTCAGCTTGTCTACGAGGGTGTGACTGGCATGGACTTGTTGGAAGTCTTCCTTCGGAGGCGCATCCAACCGCTTCAGGCTCGTGACCACCCGATGTGGCTGTACTCGGGTCTCGAAGACACCACTCGGATTCACCCAGAGGAGGTCACTGACAAGATGTTGGAAGGGTGGCTGTCGAGTATCATAGGGACCAAGGACAACCCCCGAGGAGCCAGGAGGATTCCTCCACTCGACCAAACATACGAAGTGGACAAGGTCTGACCTTGTGTTTCCGACTGTGATCTTGCTTTCTTTATTTGTTCTTTTTGGATCAGTCGATTGACTTTTGTCTCGTTTGTTGTCCTCTAGGCCACTACTGAGATGTACTCGACACCCAATGGAGCACAGGAGCAGGCCGAGGAAGGAGAGGCGAGCGGAGGCGAAAGTGGAGACGAGGGAGAAGAGTGGGAATCTGACGGCGAAGGAGAGGGGGATGACGACGACTCCAGTGAAGAGGAGGAGGAAGAAGTCGAACCTCCCCGCTCGGAACGGCGATCCAAGCTTACACACGACCCTGCGCGGGAACGTGGTAAGGCGACTGTCCCTGTTGGGCAGTCGTCGAAGCGCCCTCCGACCTCATCTCTAGCGCCGACAGAAAAAGCTCCCAAGCACCCACGTGCGACGCCGTCCAAGCCACCCAAGGCTCTGCCCAAGATGAGGATGACTGTCCCCACCATTTCTGGGTAATAGTAGAATTTGTTTTCCTTTGTCGAACGTGACATACTCTTGGTCGACTCATTGAATAAGCTGACTGACTTTTGAAATTTGCAGTGCTGCCACCTCGGAGATCTCCGCCAAGGAAAATGATCAAGAGATGGAAGACGCTGTTACCTCCAACCCTGGTACGATTACTGATGCTCTGCTTTTAGTCGACTGACGATTTCTTATAATTCCGGTCGATTGGATTTTTCTTGTAGCTCCTCCTCATGTCATTGACCTCCTTGATGATGACGACGAAGTGCCGCTGAGGGCGCGAAGGAACAGGAGGGCGCCGGCTGGCAAGACCCCACAAACTACTCCGGCGCCTGAGGCCGCAGTCCGGGAGGGTGGTGATACCACTCAGGTTTCTATGACCTTCGCTGAACCTCTGATGAGTGTCCAGCCTTCGACGTCGACTGCAAATCCGCCTTCGCTTTTTGCCACACACCACGTCCCTGAGGACCAAGTGGGTGCCGCTAAAGAGGCTATACGCCAGGCGGGGATCATGATGGAGCAAGTGAAGGTGGTTCGGGAAGCCAGCCAAGCAGCTTATGACGCGAGCTTAGCTCTTTAGAGCAACGTCCAGGCCAGTCGATTCACCGCTTGTTCTGTTAGGATATGCTATCTGAAGAATCTCTTTTCCGAAGATCTTTATATTTGTACGCCCAATGGGTGTGTCTATTAATCTTTTTGACGAGTGGGGGCACGCTAAGTGCACCCACTGGGTGTAGTCCCCGAGACTACGGTGGACTGCTGGCAGTCGACTGTAGTCTTTATATTGTGTTGCTTTAGCTGAACTTCTTCACTTGGTCTGGTCAGGCCATGTCGAATGGAACTGTAGGCTGCGGGCAGTCGATTTTTTTGGTCGAACCAGTGGGGGCACGCTGAGTGCACCCACTGGGTGTAGTCCCCGAGACTACTGTCGAATGTTTTTGATTCGGCTGTAGTCTTAGAAACGCCATCATTGTCTCTTGGTTACTCGGAAGCAACTTATCTTGGATGTCTGTCGACTGATTTTTTGCAGAAATCCTGCGAACTTGTGGCTCGCTACACTGAGTTGGAGAACAAACAGATCCAGCTGAACCTTGACTTGAAGCTTGCTCAGGAGAACTTGCAGAAGGCGAGGGACGAAGAAAAAGGTATGGCTGGTGAGCTTTTGTCGACTGTCCTTTCTTTCTGGCCGTCCTCGATGTTGATCTCACTTGCTGTTTCGCAGGCAAAATGGAGGAGGCTCTGAAGAAGAAGGATCAAGACCTTGCCGAAGCGCAGAAGGTGTTGGGGAACGTAGCAATAATTCAAAATTTTCTACGTATCACCAAGATCAATCTATGGAGTCATCTAGCAACGAGGGAGGAGTGGATCTACATACCCTTGTAGATCGCGTGCGGAAGCGTGTGTTGGGGAACGTACAATAATTCAAAATTTTCTACGCATCACCAAGATCAATCTATGGAGTCATCTAGCAACGAGGGGGAGTGGATCTACATACCCTTGTAGATCACGCGCGGAAGCGTTCAAGAGAACGGGGTTGATGGAGTCGTACTCGTCGTGATCCAAATCACCGATGATCCTAGCGCCGAACGGACGGCACCTCCGTTCAACACACGTACGGAGCAGCAACGTCTCCTCCTTCTTGATCCAGCAAGGGGGGAGGAGGAGGTTGATGGAGATCCAGCAGCACGACGGCGTGGTGGTGGAAGTAGCGGGATTCCAACAGGGCTTCGCCAAGCGCTGCGGGAGGAGGGAGATGTGTCATGGGAGGGAGAGGGAGGCGCCAGGGCTTAGGTATGGTTGCCCTCCCTTCCCCCACTATATATAGGGCCAAGGGAGAGGGGGGCAGCCTTGGCCCTTCCTCCAAGGAAGGGTGCGGCCAGGGAGGAGTCTCCTCCCCAAGGCACCTAGGAGGTGCCTTCCCCCTTTAGGACTCTTCCTTTCCTCTTATCTCTTGGCGCATGGGCCTCTTGGGGCTGGTGCCCTTGGCCCATATAGGCCAAGGCGCACACCCCTATAGCCCATGTGGCCCCCGGGGCAGGTGGCCCCACCCGGTGGACCCCGGGACCCTTCCGGTGGTCCCGGTACAATACCGGTGACCCCGAAACTTGTCCCGATGGCCGAATAGCACCTATATATAATTCTTTACCTCCGGACCATTCCGGAACTCCTCGTGACGTCCGGGATCTCATCCGGGACTCCGAACAACTTTCGGGTTACCAGCATACAATACTCTATAACCCTAGCGTCATCGAACCTTAAGTGTGTAGACCCTACGGGTTCGGGAGACATGCAGACATGACCGAGACGATCTCCGGTCAATAACCAACAGCGGGATCTGGATACCCATGTTGGCTCCCACATGTTCCACGATGATCTCATCGGATGAACCACGATGTCAAGGACTTAATCAATCCCGTATACAATTCCCTTTGTCTATCGGTACGATACTTGCCCGAGATTCGATCGTCGGTATCCCGATACCTTGTTCAATCTCGTTACCGGCAAGTCTCTTTACTCGTTCCGTAACACATCATCCCGTGACCAACTCCTTGATCACATTGTGCACATTATGATGATGTCCTACCGAGTGGGCCCAGAGATACCTCTCCGTTTACACGGAGTGACAAATCCCAGTCTCGATTCGTGCCAACCCAACAGACACTTTCGGAGATACCTGTAGTGTACCTTTATAGCCACCCAGTTACGTTGTGACGTTTGGCACACCCAAAGCACTCCTACGGTATCCGGGAGTTGCACAATCTCATGGTCTAAGGAAATGATACTTGACATTAGAAAAGCTTTAGCATACGAACTACCTGATCTTGTGCTAGGCTTAGGATTGGGTCTTGTCCATCACATCATTCTCCTAATGATGTGATCCCGTTATCAATGACATCCAATGTCCATGGTCAGGAAACCGTAACCATCTATTGATCAACGAGCTAGTCAACTAGAGGCTTACTAGGGACATGGTGTTGTATTATCCACACATGTATCTGAGTTTCCTATCAATACAATTATAGCATGGATAATAAACGATTATCATGAACAAGGAAATATAATAAACAATTTATTATTGCCTCTAGGGCATATTTCCAACAGTCTCCCACTTGCACTAGAGTCAATAATCTAGTTCACATTACCATGTGATTAACACTCGATGAGTTCTGGGTTTGATCATGTTATGCTTGTGAGAGATGTTATAGTCAACGGGTCTGAATCTTTCAGATCCGTATGTACTTCGCAAATTTCTATGTCATCTTGTAGATGCAACTACTACGCTACATTTGGAGCTATTCCAAATAACTGTTCTACTATACGAATCCAGTTTACTACTCAGAATAATCTGGATTAGTGTCAAAGTTTGCATCGGCGTAACCCTTTACGACGAACTCTTTTACCACCTCCATAATCGAGAAAATTCCTTAGTCCACTAGTTACTAAGGATAACTTTGACCGCTGTCTGTGATCCATTCTTGGATCACTCTTGTACCCCTTGACTGACTCATGGCAAGGCACATTTCAGGTGCGGTACACAGCATAGCATACTGTAGAGCCTATGTCTTAAGCATAGGGGACGACCTTCGTCCTTTTCTCTCTATTCTGCCGTGGTCGAGCTTTAAGTCTTAACTTCATACCTTACAACTCAGGCAAGAACTCCTTCTTTGACTGATCCATCTTGAACACCTTCAAGATCATGTCAAGGTATGTGCTCATTTGAAAGTACTATTAAGCGTTTTGATCTATCCTTATAGATCTTGATGCTCAATGTTCAAGTAGCTTAATCCAGGCTTTCCATTGAAAAACACTTTCCAAATAACCCTATATGCTTTCCAAAAATTCTACGTCATTTCTGATCAACAATATGTCAACAACATATATTCATCAGAAATTCTATAGTGCTCCCACTCACTTCTTTGGAAATACCAGTTTCTCATAAACTTTGTATACACCCAAAATCTTTGATCATCTCATCAAAGCATACATTCCAACTCCGAGATGCCTACTCCAGTCCTTAGAAGGATTGCTGGAGCTTTGCATACTTATTAGCATCTTTCAGGATTAACAAAACCTTCCGGTTGTATCACATACAACCTTTCCTCAAGAAAATCGTCGAGGAAACAATGTTTTGACATCCTATCTGCAAGATTTCACAAATAATGCAGTAATTGCTAATATAATTCCAACAGACTCTTAGCATCGCTACGAGTGAGAAAAGTCTCATCCGTAGTCAACTCCTTGAACTTGTCGGAAAACATCTTAACGACAAGTCGAGCTTTCTTAATGGTGATACTTACCATCATTGTCCGTCTTCCTTTTAAAATCCATATGTACCTAACAGCCTTACGACCATCAAGTAGTTCTTCCAAAGTCTACACTTTGTTTTCATATATGGATCCTCTCTCGGATTTATGGCCTCGAGCCATTTATCGGAATCCGGGCCCACCATCGCTTCTCCATAGCTCGTAGGTTCATTGTTGTCTAGCAACATGACTTCCAAGACAGGATTACGTACCACTCTGAAGTAGTACGCATCCTTGTCATCCCACGAGGTTTGGTAGTGACTTTATCTGAAGTTTCATGATCACTATCATAAGCTTCCACTTCAATTGGTGTAGGTGCCACAGGAACAACTTCCTGTGCCCTGCCACACACTAGTTGAAGAGACGGTTCAATAACCTCATCAAGTCTCCACCATCCTCCCACTCAATTCTTTCGAGAGAAACTTTTCCTCGAGAAAGGACCCGATTTCTAGAAAAAATCCCTTATTGCTCGATCTAAGACAGAGGTATACAACTTTTGGGTGTCCTAGAAGATGCATTTATCCGCTTTGGGTTCGAGCTTATCAGCTGAAACTTTTTCACATAAGCGTCGCAGCCCCAAACTTCTAAGAAATGACAGCTTAGGTTTCTCTAAACCATAGTTTCATATGGTGTCATCTCAATCGAATTACGTGGTGCCTATTAAAAGTGAATGTGGTTGCTTTAATGCCTAACCATAAACTAGATGGAATATTCGATAAGAAACATCATGGTATGCATCATATCCAATAGGGTGCAGTATGATGTTCGACACACCCATCACACTATGGTGTTCAGGCTGTATAGTTGTGAAACAATTTCCACAATGTCTTAATTCTGTGCAAACTCGTAATCAGATATTCATCTCTATGATAATATCATAGCATTTAATCCTCTTGTCACGCGACGATCTTTTCAACTTCACCCTGAAATTACTTGAACCTTTCAATAATTCAGACTCGTGATTCAAAGTAAAATATACTCAACATCTACTTCAAATCATCTGTGAAGTAAGAACATAACGATATCCCTACATGCCTCAGCACTCATTGGATTGCACACATCAAAATGTATTACTTCCAACAAGTTGCTTTCTAGTTCCATTTTACTGAAAACGAGGCTTTCAGTCATCTTGCCCATGTGGTATGATTTGCATGTCTCAAGTGATTCAAAATCAAGTGAGTCCAAACGGTCGATTTGCATGGAGTTTCTTCATGCATATACACCAATAGAAATGGTTCGCATGTCTCAAACCTTTCAAAACAAGTGAGCCCAAAGATCCATCAACATGGAGCTTCTTCATGCGTTTTATACCGATATGACTTACGTGGCAGTGCCACAAGTAGGTGGTACTATCATTACTATCTTTTGGCATGAACATGTGTATCACTACGATCGAGATTCAATGAACCATTCATTTTAGGTGCAAGACCATTGAAGGTATTATTCAAATAAACAGAGTAACCATTATTCTCTTTAAATGAATAACCGTATTGCGATAGACATAATCCAATCATGTCTATGCTCAACGCAAACACCAATCTTGATGGTAGAGGGAGCGTACGATATTTGATCAACCCTGGAAATACTTCCAACCCATATCGTCATCTCACCTTTTAGCTAGTCTCCGTTTATTCCGTAGCTTTTATTTCGAGTTACTAACACTTAGTAACCGAACCGGTATCTAATACCCTAGTGCTACTAGGAGTACTAGTAAAGTACACATTAACACAATGTATATCCAATATACTTCTACCGACCTTGCCAGCCTTCTCATCTACCAAGTATCTAGGGTAATTCTGCTCCAGTGGTTGTTCCCCTTATTACAGAAGCACTTAGTCTCGGGTTTGGGTTCAACTTTGGGTTTCTTCATTAGAGCAGCAGCTGAATTGCCGTTTCATGAAGTATCCCTTCTTGCCCTTGCCCTTCTTGAAACTAGTGGTTTCACCAACCATCAACAATTGATGCTCCTTCTTGATTTCTACTTTTGTGGTGTCAAACATCGCGAATATCTCAAGGATCATCATATATGTCCCTGATATTATAGTTCATCACGAAGCTCTAGCAGCTTGGTGGTAATGACTTCGGAGAAACATCACTATCTCATCTGGAAGATCAACTCCCACTCGATTCAAATGATTGTTGTACTCAGACAATCTGAGCACAAGCTCAACAATTGAGCTTTTCTCCCTTAGTTTGCAGGCTAAGAAAATCGTCGGAGGTCTTATACCTCTTGACGTGGGCACGAGCCTGAAATCCCAATTTCAGCCCTCGAAACATCTCATATGTTTCGCGACGTTTCAAAACGTCTTCGGTGCCTCAACTCTAAGTTTAACTGAACTATCACGTAGTTATCAAAATGTGTATGTCAGATGTTCGCAACATCCACAGACAATGTTCGAGGTTCAGCACACTGAGCGGTGCATTAAGGACATAAGCCTTCTATGAAGCAATGAGGACAATCCTCAGTTTACGGACCTAGTCCGCATAATTGCTACTATCAACTTTCAACTAAATTTTCTCTAGGAACATATCTAAACAGTAGAACTGAAGCGCGAGCTACGACATAATTTGCGAAGACCTTTTGACTATGTTCAGGATAATTAAGTTCATCTTATGAACTCCCACTCAGATAGACATCCCTCTAGTCATCTAAGTGATTACATGATCCGATTCAACTAGGCCGTGTCCGATCATCACGCAACTAGGCCGTGTCCGATCATCACGTGAGACGGACTAGTCAACATCGGTGAAAATCTTCATGTTGATCATATCTGCCATACGACTCATGCTCGACCTTTCGGTCTTCTGTGTTCCGAGGCCATGTCTGTACATGCTAGGCTCGTCAAGTCAACCTAAGTGTTTGCATGTGTAAATCTGTCTTACACCCGTTGTATGTGAACGTTTGGATCAAACACCCGATCATCACGTGGTGCATTGAAACAACGAACTGTCGCAACGGTGCACAGTTAGGGGGAACACTTTCTTGAAATTTTAATGAGGGATCATCTTATTTACTACCGTCGTTCTAAGCAAATAAGATGTATAAACATGATAAACATCACATGCAATCAAATAGTGACATGATATGGCCAATATCATATTGCTCCTTTTTATCTCCATCTTCAGGGCTCCATGATCATCATCGTCACCGGCATGACACCATGATCTCCATCATCATCATCTCCATCATCGCGTCTTCTTGAAGTTGTCACTTCTACTACTACAGCTAACGGTTAGCAATAAAGTAAAGTAATTACATGACGTTTATGTTGACATGCAGGTCCTAAATAAATTAAGACAACTCCTATGGCTCCTGCCGGTTGTCATACTCATCGACATGCAAGTCGTGATTCCTATTACAAGAACATGATCAATCTCATACATCACATATATCATTCATCACATCCTTTGGCCATATCACATCACATAGCATACCTTGCAAAAACAAGTTAGACGTCCTCTAATTGTTGTTTGCATGTTTTACGTGGCTGCTATGGGTTTCTAGCAAGAACGTTTCTTACCTACGCAAAGACCACAACGTGATATGCCAATTGCTATTTACCCTTCATAAGGACCCTTTTCATCGAATCCGATCCGACTAAAGTGGGAGAGACAAACACCCGCCAGCCACCTAATGCAACTAGTGCATGTCAGTCGGTGGAACCGGTCTCACGTAAGCATACGTGTAAGGTTGGTCCGGGCCGCTTCATCCCACGATGCCGCCGAATCAAGATAAGACTAGTAACGGCAAGCATATTGAACAAAATCAACGCCCACAACTACTTTGTGTTCTACTCGTGCATAGAAACTACGCATAGACCTAGCTCATGATGCCACTGTTGGGGATCGTAGCAGAAATTCAAAATTTTCCTACGTGTCACCAAGATCTATCTATGGAGAGACCAGCAACGAGGGGAAGGAGAGTGCATCTACATACCCTTGTAGATCGCTAAGCGGAAGCGTTCAAGTGAACGGGGTTGATGGAGTCGTACTCGTCGTGATTCAAATCACCGATGATCAAGTGCCGAACGCACGGCACCTCCGCGTTCAACACACGTACAGCCCGGTGACGTCTCCCACGCCTTGATCCAGCAAGGAGAGAGGGAGAGGTTGAGGAAGACTCCATCCAGCAGCAGCACAACGGCGTGGTGGTGGTGGAGGAGCGTGGCAATCCTGCAGGGCTTCGCCAAGCACCACGGGAGAGGAGAAGGACTTAGGAGAGAGGGAGGGGCTGCACCAAAGGCATAAGGGGTGTCTCAAGAGGCCCTCCTACCCTCACTATATATAGGGAGCCCAAGGGGGGGTGCGCCAGCCCTAGGCGCATGGGCCATAAGGGAAGTGGCACCCCAGCCCACTTTGGGCTGGATCCCTTCCCACTTCAGCCCATGGGACCCTCCGGGATAGGTGGCCCCACCCGGTGGGCCCCCGGGACCCTTCCGGTGGTCCCGGTACAATACCGATGACCCCGAAACTTGTCCCGATGGCCGAAATAGGACTTCCTATATATAAATCTTTACCTCCGGACCATTCCGGAACTCCTCGTGACGTCTGGGATCTCATCCGGGACTCCGAACAACATTCGGTAACCACATACAAGCTTCCTTTATAACCCTAGCGTCATCGAACCTTAAGTGTGTAGACCCTACGGGTTCGGGAGACATGCAGACATGACCGAGATGACTCTCCGGTCAATAACCAACAGCGGGATCTGGATACCCATGTTGGCTCCCACATGTTCCACGATGATCTCATCGGATGAACCACGATGTCAAGGACTTAATCAATCCCATATACAATTCCCTTTGTCTAGCGGTACGATACTTGCCTGAGATTCGATCGTCGGTATCCCGATACCTTGTTCAATCTCGTTACCGGCAAGTCTCTTTACTCGTTCCGTAACACATCATCCCGTGATCAACTCCTTGATCACATTGTGCACATTATGATGATGTCCTACCGAGTGGGCCCAGAGATACCTCTCCGTCACACGGAGTGACAAATCCCAGTCTCGATTCGTGCCAGCCCAACAGACACTTTCGGAGATACCTGTAGTGCACCTTTATAGTCACCCAGTTACGTTGTGACGTTTGGTACACCCAAAGCATTCCTACGGTATCCGGGAGTTGCACAATCTCATGGTCTAAGGAAATGATACTTGACATTAGAAAAGCTTTAGCATACGAACTACGCGATCTTTGTGCTAGGCTTAGGATTGGGTCTTGTCCATCACATCATTCTCCTGATGATGTGATCCCGTTATCAATGACATCCAATGTCCATGGTCAGGAAACCGTAACCATCTATTGATCAACGAACTAGTCAACTAGAGGCTTACTAGGGACATGGTGTTGTCTATGTATCCACACATGTATTTGAGTTTCCTATCAATACAATTATAGCATGGATAATAAACGATTATCATGAACAGGGAAATATAATAATAACCAATTTATTATTTCCTCTAGGGCATATTTCCAACATTTCCTCCGTTGTGCGGTACGCCAGGCCTCGTTTCCATCGCCTGTTCCGTCCAAGCCCTCCCGATGAACACGACCACGCATTCCATTCCAACCCAGCCGGTTGGCTCCCACGCATTTTGTTGCCTCCCGATGAACACGACGCATTCCGTTGCCTTTCCATGAACACGACGCATTCTGTTGCCTCCCCATGAACACGACGCATTCCGTTGCCTCCCCATGAACACGATGACGACGCTATTTCTCCGTTCTGACCTAGCCATGTACACGAGCCCTCGCCGTACGTATGCGCGAGTAGGTGTTCGAGACCCCGCCCGTATGTACACATACGTGGCCGTATTTTCTTTCTTGCACCGTGGCCTTTGTACGTACGTGTACATGCTACGTGCGTGCCTCTATTACGACACATGCGCGCCTCTACTAGGACACATGCGCGCCTCTACATCAACCAGTATGTACGTACACGTTCGCGACCAGAATGACAACGCTATGTACGCTTCGACCAGGTGGGTCCCGACTGTCACGCACTTCCTTGCCTGCGAAGATGTAGCTGGTGGGGTCCCAGCAGTCAGGGGGTGAATCATTTTTTTTGCCCGGACGCACTTCCATGTGTGCAAAGATATAGCTGGTGGGTCCCAGCAGTCAGGGGGAATGTTTTTTCACAAAATACAGTGGCCCGTCCGGTGGGTCCTAGCTATCAGGTGGAGGAATCATTATTTTCCGCGTAATAAGGAGGCACTTCCTTGCTGCGGCCGTGGACCAAGCTGTCAGCCTCTCCACGTACAGTCCACGTCCGATGGAAGTCGTTCCTTGACCACGTTGACCACGCCGCGCTGAGAGCACCAGGACAGTGGACGACTGCGAGGCCAAGGAAGGGGACGACACGGAGGCAGGGAAGACTCAGCAGTTGTTTCCCACGCGGAGGGGAGTACGATTGTACGAGGGTTTACTGGTTCGTTTGCCGTCGCCGGAGAATAACAGCAGGTGTGGGTGAGTAGAGGGATGGCTAGGCCAGCGATGGGAGTACGTTCGGGCGGTGAGGCCTGCGCGGCAGCACAGCTGGCCGCGAGGAGGAGGGAGCAGGCAGTCCCGCCGGCGCTTGTTTGAGCGGCTGGAGCAGCAAGAGCAGAGATTGAAGAAGCACGACGGCCGTCGGATGGACATCCAACAGTCAGTGCTTGTGCATCAACCTTTTTTTAGGAAAGCCTCAAATCTGTGGAAAACAGCATACAACCCATCTGCCATTATTTCGAATAATTTACAGCCCATTTGCTAATTCTTAAGGTTTTTTTGGAGCCCATATTCTTTTTGTTAGCATTAAAGCCCATATTGTGGCCACGGTTAAAAAATTATATGAAATTTTGCATATTTCGGTGCGGTCTGAACCGTTTTTAATCCCGAAATTTTGACTCACATTCAAACTGATTTTAAAAGTAAATGTATATCAATATAAAATCCAACAAATTCTGCACGCATAAAAATTAATGTAATTTAAAATCTTGAAATGAAAAAAAGATATTTGAAACTAATTGCCGGTTTGATGTGTTTTAGAAATGTACAACCCATTTCTCATTACTGATGGGCCATTTTCTCGGCCAACCGAATGAAAGCCTCCTAGTCTTGAAAAATTTGCAGCCCAACAGGCCTGACAAAGCGACTTACTTGGCAAATCACAAAAAAACTGGGTTGTGGTCGTGGACCCAGCTGTCAGCCTCTCCACATACAGTACTCTTCCGATGGAAGTCGTTCCTTGACCACGTTGACCACGCAGCGCGGAGAGCACCATAGTGGTGGACGACGGCGAGGCCTAGGAAGGGGACGACGTGGCAGTGGAAGCCCGCGCGGAGAGGACTACGAGGGTTCACTGGTTCGGCTGCGGTGTGAGGATGTCGTCGCCGCAGGGCCTGGCCAGTGGTGAGAATAGTAGGGGCGGTGAGGCCTCTGCGGCAGCACAGCCAGCCACGAGAGGCAGGAGCATGCGGCACGACCGGCGCTGCTTTGGGCGGTTGGAGCAAGAAGACCAGAGGTTGAAGAAGCACTATGGCCGTTGGATGGACATCGTACGGTCACTGGATCTAGAATCGTTCATATTGACTAAGTTGACAAGGCCCTTAGTCCCCGTCAATGTATTAGGCCCACAAGTTAGCCTCCCAGCAAGGTGGGTCCCAGCTAGCCGGGGGAGTATTCATCTTTTTGTGCGTAATAAGGAGGCACTTCTGGTGGGTCCGAGCTGACAGCGGGGGGGCACTTTTTTCGCGAAATACGGTGGCCCGTCCGGTGGGTCCCAACAGTCAGGGAGAAAAGATTTTTTCGCAAAATACTGGTGGCCCATCCGATGGGTTCCCGCTGTCAGGTGGAGGAATAATTATTTTGCACGTAATAAGGAGGCACTTCCTTGCTGCAGTCGTGGACCCAGCTGTCAGCGTCTCCACGTATAGTCCACGTCCGATGGAAGCCGTTCCTTGACCACGTTGACCATGCCGTGCCGAGAGCACCAGGGCGGTGGACGACGGCGAGGCCTAGGAAGGGGACGACGTGGAGCCGGGGAAGACGCGGCAGTGGATGCCCACACGTAGAGGAGTATGAGGGTTCACTGGTTCGCTGCAGTGTGAGGTTGCCGTCGCCGCAGAATAACAGGGGGTGTGGGTGAGTAGAGGGATGGCCTGGCCAGTGGTGGGAGTAGTAGGGTTTGGTGAGGCCTCCGCCGCATCGCAGCCGGCCACGGGAGGCAGGAGCACGAGGCACGACCGGCGCTGGTTTGGGCGGCTGGAGCAAGAAGACCAGAGGTTGAAGAAGCACTACGGTTGTTGGATGGACATCGTACGGTCACTGGAGCTAGAATCGTGCATATTGACTAAGTTGACAAAGCCCTCCGTCCCCGTCAACTTAGTAGGCCCACAAGTCAGCCTGCCACTAAGGTGGGTCCCAGCTAGCAGGGGGTATTCATTTTTTTGTGCGTAATAAGGAGGCACTTCCGGTGGGTCCGAGCTGACAGCGGGGGGAACGTTTTTTTCACGAAAAATGGTGGCCCGTCGGGTGGGTCCTAGTAGTCAGGGGCAAACATTTTTTCGCGATATACTGGTGGGCGTCCGGTGGGTCCCTGCTATGAAGTGGAGGAATAATTATTTTCCGCATAATAAGGAGGCACCTCCTTGCGGCTGCCGTGGACCCAGCTGTCAGCCTCTCCACGTATAGTATTCTTCCAATGGAATTCGGTCGTTGACCATGCTGCGCCGACAGCACCACGGCGGTGGACGACGGCGAGGCCTAGGAAGGGGACGACGCGGAGCCGGGGAAGACGCGGCAGTGGATGCCCACGCAGAGAGGAGTGCGAGGGTTCACTGGTTCGACTGCACTGCTATCGCCGCAGAATAACAGGGGGTGTGGGTGAGTGGAGTGGAGGGATGGCTTGGCCAGCGGTGGGAGTAGTATGGGGGAGGTGAGGCCTCCGCGGCAGCACAGCCGGCCACGGGAGGCAGGAGCAGGCGGCACGACCGGCACTGCTTTGGGCGGCTGGAGCAAGAAGACTAGAGGTTGAAGAAGCACTACGACCGTTGGATGGACATCGTACGGTCAGTCGACCTAGAATCGTGCATATTGACTAAGTTGACAAAGCCCTTCGTCCCCGTCAACTTAGTAGGCCCACTATACTGGGTCCCAGCTAGCAGGGGGAGTATTCATTTTTTGTGCGTAATAAGGAGGCACTTCCTTGCGTGCGAAGATATAGCTGGTGGGTCCGAGCTATCAGCGGAGGTAACGTTTTTTTCACGAAATACAGAGGTCGTTTCGGTGGGTCCCAGATGTCAGGTGGAGGAAATCATTATTTTGCGCATAATAAGGAGGCATTTCCTTGCGTGCGGCCGTGGACCTAGCTGTCAGCCTCTCCACGCACACTCCACTTCAGATGCATGTCGGTCGTTGACCACGCTGACCACGGCACGCAGAGAGCACCAGGGCGGTGGACGACGGCGTGGCCTAGGAAGGTAAAGACACGGAGGCAGGGAAGACTCGGCCATTGTTTTTGTTTCCCACGCGGAGGGGAGTACGACTGTAAGAGGGTTTACTGGTTCATCTGCCGTCGCCGGAGAATAACAGCAGGTGTGGGTGAGTAGAGGGATGGCTAGGCCAGCGATGGGAATATGGTGGGGCGGTGATGCCTACGCGGCAGCACAGCCGGCCGCGGGGAGGAGGGAGCAAGCAGTCCCGCCGGCGCTTGTTTGAGCGGATGGAGCAGGAAGAGCAGAGACTGAAGAAGCACGATGGCCGTTGGATGGACATCCAATAGTATACATGCTATCTATGGAAAGCCTCAAATCTGTGGAAAACAACATACAGCCCATCTGCCATTATTTCAAATAATTTACAGCCCATTTGCTAATTCTTACGGGTTTTTTGGAGCCCATATTCTTTATGTTACCATTACAGCCCATATTCTGGCCACGGTTAAAAAATTATACAAAATTTTGCATATGTCGGTGTGGTCTGAACTGTTTTTAATCCCGAAATTTCGAGTCACATTCAGACTGATTTTAAAAATAAATGTATATCAATATAAAATCCAATAAATTGTCCACGCATAAAAACCAATGCAATTTAAAATCTCGAAATGAAAAAAAATATTTGAAAATAATTGCCGGTTGGATGTGTTTTAAAAATGTACAACCCATTTCTCATTACTGATAGGCCATTTTCTCGGCCAGCCAAATGAAGCTCTACTCGTCTTGAAAGATTTGTAGCACAACAGGCCTGATAAAGCGACTTACTTGACAAATCACAAAAGAACTGGGCTAGCCATTTTCAGAAAGAAAAAAAACTACCGGGCTGGTCTGTGGTAAACATAAAAGAAAAGGCTGTCTAGACAGTCCAGAGTGTCCCGCACAGCCCAGTTGACACCCTGCTTCCGTCTCAAACACAAATTAGATAAATGCCACTCCAATTATGACAATTCATAAAAATGTCACTGCAATTTCCAAACTTTGAAAAATGCCACTGCAATTTTTGCAAACTTTGAAAAATGCCACTGTAGTTTGCAAACTTTGAAAAACGCCACTCCAGACTTCGAAAAATGCCACTAGAAATGGCATTTTTCAAAGTTTGGAAATTGCAGTGGCCTTTCTCGGATACACCAGATTTGGAGTGAAATTTATCAAATTAACCCAAAACAAAAATAACTGGGTGAGCTGCTGGGTCCCTGGTGTCAGCCGCTCGTTGTGCAATTCTCTCGTTTATGGACTATGTTGACAATGGCATGGGACCCAGATGTCAGAAATCCACAACGAGGAGCCATTTTTTATTGGCTTGAAATAAGGAGGCATGGATAGCATGGCAGGTTCGTTCGAGTCCATTCTTGACTCAACTAATAACATCATTACAAAGAACCCAAGAGTCAAGGAGTGGTTTGATCTCCCCTATCTTCTTCGCCGTGACCCTGATGACTGGCGCCGGCATGACGGAGGCCTCGCCCTGTGCCAGTTGATGCCGCTTGATAATGATACGTATGATGTTAAGATGCCATTGCTCGAGGGCAAGGCTTGGGCGGGCGCAAATGGAGATTGGGTTGTTTACATTGGGTCCAACTGCGAGTGGGAACTTGTGAATGTGTACACTTGTCACCGGGTTCCACTTCCAAAAATCTCAGCACACTGCCCAAAGGTTGAGCACACCGGTAATGGTGACTGTCTTCTACGGAAGATAGCAATTTGTCGAGTTCCCAACCGCTCTTGGAATTACAACAACTATCAAGTTGTTGCTATCTTCGACAAGCTTTTTGCCGTCCTTCGTGGTTCGACTCGATGGATATTGCTCAAAAATCAGTTTCAGTACACGGAAGAGTACTGTGATGCAATTCAATACAAGGGCCTTGTGTTTGATGCCACCACTCGTGGCACTGTTTTTGCATGGCATCCTAGTAGTTTCGGTACGTTTGTCTTCCACCATAATTATAATTGTTTCATCCACATGCATGTGGGTTAGCAAGTTTCCCTTTACTAATTATCCTTCTTCTTGTGTTTCCAAGGTCCTGTGAACATCCCACCACCTATACTTGAAAAATTTTATAACCAAGGGGGAGATAACGATGGTGATGATCACGAGCATGAGGACGAGCAGCGCCGATACACTCTGTGGCGCCTGGCAACTAATTCCGATGGATCACCTCTTCTTGTGTGTATACAACCCACTGATGATGTTACTGGTAAGGAAGCAGGTGTCTCCCATGGTCACACTCTCTAGACCTATTCCAACACCCGTTGCATGGTATTCGGGATGGATACTACTGTGCTAGCGCCAACTCCTTCTCCCTGGCACAGAATTGATAGTCTTGGAGAAAACTCGCTCTTCCTTGGACAAAACTATCCGATGATGGTGAAAGGCGATCCAACTGCTGTTGACACATTTATGAGAAGCAACTGTGTCTATACCTCGGACATTTGGGTGGTTCCCTACCCTCATACTGATATAGTAGGCCGCTTTAGCCTGGATGATCGGTCCTGCGTTGATCTCCAGGTCGACAACAGATGGACTGTCCCAGAGAATCACTTGTGGTTCAAAGCAAGTATTTCCAACGCCGCGGAATGGTTGAGTTGAAGTTCATTTCATGGCTTGTTATTTGTTGTGTGGTGAAAACTTTAGTATTTATAATGTATCCTCATTGTCGATGTGGGTTGATGACCTGTTGTATGTAATAAAATGATATGCCTGTGATAAACTTACTAAATTTATGAATGGCTTTCGAGTCACTTCTCTAAATTTGTACTAGCTTCACATGCTTCGCGCGTCGGGCGGGTGTTTTTACTGTAGCCATATGTTAATGTGTTCGTTGTACGTAACCAGCACCTCGAACCCTCGATACTAGTATACTAATATACTAGTAGGAGTAAGTAGTAGGAGTAGTAGGGTGGCATGGGCCAGAACAAGCATTCACGTCTAGGAGTACGGCACACGCCACCACCACGACATCCATCTGACACCATATTATTTCTTGGAGTCCGTGCTAGAGCAATCTCTTCAACCTCGTCGTTTCTCTAACTTCAGCCATCACGCGGCGGGCGAGGTGGGGGTTTGCCGATAGTTGGTTTCCTTAACTGCGGTCCCACTTGTAAGGCCAACTCCAACGCACGACCCCAAACGGACCTCCGTTTTGCACGAACTCCAACGATAGTTTTGACTAGAAAAGCAAGACCAAAGAAAACAAGAACCACAAGAATACATTTTACTACTCCTGTAAGTTGGATTAGTGGCTTCTCGATGCATTCATTGTTGATCTGCGGAGGCTCGATCTTGCGTGCTTCTTTCTTCTTCGAGTGTAAAGAAGTAGACGTTGCTTCCTCGCATCTAGTCTCATGTCTAGCCTCTATTCTAGTAGGAGTATCAACAAGTGCACTAATCTCATCCGATAGCAGAACCGAAGATTTGGTCGGGTTCTTCCTCCTTTTGCCGACACGTGGGACATCCAGCATCCAGGTCTCATGTCTAGCCTCTATTCTAGTAGGAGTATCAACAAGTGCACTAATCTCATCCGATAGCAGAACCGAAGATTTGGTCGGGTTCTTCCTCCTTTTGCCGACACGTGGGACATCCAGCATCCAGGTCGTGTCATGAAAGAAAATAGAGTGGTAGTTGAAGCCACGAGATGTGCATCTTGGGTTAAAATGTAAATAGAATCTTACTACTCTTGAGTAACTCCAAAAGCGGCCACCGAAGATCTTTATTGGATTTGTTTTTCATCACCAGCACGTCGAGGTGAAAGATGTGCAGGTTCAGTGGGTTCTTGCGTTTTCACTGACATGGGCCGCATGTGAGCAAACAGACGATGGGCTCCGCGCGTCCGCTGGCTAGCTGAGAAGAGAGATAGAGGAGGGCTGAGCACGGACTGCAGGAAATTTGTTCTACGTACCTCGATATGGCCCTGTTTGGATCATGGGGTTAGAGCTAGTTTGGGTTAGTTGAAGGCTCAAATAACCCAAAAGTATCCAAACAGGATAGGCTCGATATAGTGGGGTGGCATGGGCCATAACTCAGTAGCATTCACGTCTAGCAGTACGGCACACGCCACCCACACGAGTCCCATCCGACACCAATTTTCTTGAAGTCCGTGCTACAGCCATTCTTCTCCCTCCTGTTTTCTCAGCCATCGCGCGGTGGGCGGGGTGGGGGTTTTCCGATAGTCGGTTTGCTCAACTGCGGTCCCACTTGTAAGTGAAAATGCAACACCGCACGCATTCCCGCTTGAGCGGCGTGCCAGAACAACCATGTGGGGGTGCGACGCGAACACGACAGGCTTTTCCTTTTGAACTCGTAACTTGTAAAATTTGGTTCTGCTCCATGGCGCGACCAATAGATAGAAAATAACGATTTTGCCTAGAGTAATGAGAAGTTTGGTTCTGGTGCCGTTCATGCATGGAGTACGTACGAAAATTATGAAGTTGATGCGAAAGGTAAGATAATTACTGTAGTATCATATACTACTACATGGATTTGACGGAAAGATAAAAATACATACGGATCCATCAACGTTCAACGACATCCTCACGCCCTAGTGCGCCGGGTCACCAACCGACGTGTGAGGAGCAGTGGCGTTGGCGGCGAGCTCAACGTGCTTCTGAACAGTGCCGTCCAAGGTTGCCCTGCGCTCCAAGAAGGCCAGCGTCCTATCGTCCTCCTCTTGCATGTAGTAGTCCTTGTGGACGATTTGCGCATAGACGTGGGTGATTATGTCGATGGTGTCTTGCTGCGCCAGGCGCTGCGCGGTGAGCGCGACCTCGAGGTGGACATTCTCTGGCGCGATAGCGGGCAGTCGCAGGGCAACCAGTAAGTCTAAGAGGTTGTAACCATAGTGTCCGTTGAGGGTGGCGGGCATCGTAGAGCCAGGGCGCGTCGGCTGGAGGCTTACGTCAAAGTCGTCCGCAAGCTTCTTGACGACGGTGAACTCGTCGAGGAAACCGACGAGGACCTCGTCGAACAAGGAGACGAAGCTGTTGTCCAAGCAGCCCCTCGCCCTGGCGGCCTCAAGCAATATTACCTGGAGACGTTCCTCGGTGCCGGTGGACATGGTAGTACTCCAAAATCCATACGGTGGTGCTACTAGTACTAGTAGTAGTACTACCAATGTAGTAGTAGGAGTACTAGCACTGTACTGCCCGTTGGTCAAATTATTACGTGCTGCTGCTCATAGTGAAATGACAAGACCCTGCGCCGGAGATGACACCTGAGTATAGGCGCCGTGTTCGGCATACCATAGTCAGCCTCACCGTCTGCAGTCACTATCATCATGGCTGTAGAGCTAGCCTGCTTACAACTAGCCCTGTTCGACATAATTTCCCATGCGTAGATGCCCGTGCATTGCATGGAACACCAAGATTGGGGGTGGACGGCTCCGGCAGCGGCCATCGCGCCAGATTTTTCCACGGCCTTCTACTCCTAGATTGTGAGAGACAAGGAGTTGTTTGTAAATAGGGAACAAGTGCGGGCATCTTTTTGCAAAAATGGAGAAGCTTGGTTTGTATGCGTCAAATCTAGATCCGACGGCTATTGGTGAAAGATGGGAGGCACAACATCATCACCAACTTAGGACCTGTTTGATTCGCAGGATTTTGAAAACGCGGGAATAGGACACGGCAATATTACAAGTTTCAAACTGATATTACAAATGTTAGGGGTAATGCTGCACCTACGAAGAGGGAATTACTAGGAAGTTTACGTAAGAACATTCGTTACTTTAGGTGGATGCAACATTATCGTACAAACTAAAATCCACCGCCCTGACAAGTCACTAATGGGCAAACAAGTTTTTGAGTCTCTGGCCACTTGATGTTTCAAAAACAAATTCAGCTTCTGCGGAGAAATGAGCTCCACCATGTACCCGCGCGGGTGTGGCTGGGCACGAAGCGTGAGTACGTGCACGGTGCACCTATTCTCTTCTTGTATACGTACACCACCTACGTGGGGTTGTGTGAGAGAGATACAAACCTAGAGAGATATAGTGTGTGGGTTCTTGAGAGTTTTTTTGTGGGTGGGGGGGTCAATCAAAAAATTTAACATATGCAATGTGTGTGAAATAGAGTCCTGGATATAACATATATAGAGAGAGGGGGCGATCCACGAGAATAGATTGGAGGTATCATCGGCTTGAGGTGTCCATAGAATCGAAGAGAGGGATGATGTGTGTGTGTGTGCGTGCGCGATCGATAAAGAGTGCCATCGAATTTGTGTGTGCCCACGTCAAAGATATAGAGTGGCTGGCCTACTGGAACGTGAGATGGGACATGTGCAGTTTGTCTCTGTGGCATGGATACCTACCTGCAGCGCTCGACTATCGATGTGTGGTGGGGGAATAGGGAGACCCAATTAACTATAGAGGTACAATGGCTGGTATATCTGTGGAGGAGGAGAGAGGCCTACCTCATGTATTAAGGAGATCGATCTACCTCATGTATTAAGGGAGATCGATCGGCATCCTTGCATATGTGCAGGAGATGAATAAGGTTGGGAGAGAGACAGAGCTAGAGTGTTGGAGGGGGTGGTAGTGGAGTTGCTTCTAACAAATGGTGGGATAGGCTTGCTAGACAAACGGAGGGCACGCCCGCAATATCAATAAGAGAGGAGATGGCTGCTTGTTGTCTGTGCACGTGCGTGTGAGAGACGGGCCAGGAGGCATGCACAAATGATGAGGGGGGTCGATGTGGCTGTGGTAAGCAGACGTAACTACATAGGAAGATCAATCGCCCTTTGTAAGATAAAGGAGAGACATAACTTGTGAGGTACGTCGATCGATGGGGGGTAGTTATAGTAGATCTAGGTATATGTTGGGAGATCGATCGGTATACATGCATGTGTGTGCTAGAAGCAAATGAGGCATGAGGAGAAGGATAGAGAGAGAGGGATGCATGTAGGAGGTTGTACGAGAGGCATACTATATCGAGGGGGAGGAGTGTGCGAGTACGAGAACGATGAAAAGAGTGGTGGGAGTGAGGCATGGACGGTGACAAGAGAAGAGGGGAAGCTTGTGTTTGTGCTAGGCACACCTGGCTAGAGAGGCATATCGATCGATGTGTGCCATAAAGAAGGAGCTGGGGGGCCTACACACACTGTGGGTGAACGACCTAGAGTGAAAAGACGAATTTGCGCGATGGAGCTAGAGAATGCTGAGGGAGGGTGAGAGGGATGCGGGCGTGTGCATGCACAAGAGAAAGTTAGCGCTAGCTACAAAGATAAGAGGGTTGTGTGGGTGTAAAAGACGAATAGAGATCATATATACTTCATTATAAAAAGAGAATTCGGATATTTGAAGAATTTATCATAGTGTTTCAAACCGACGGATGTGTGAATATATATAACGGTGATACACATGGTGTGGTTATGAACATGGTATACTACATTTAATATGTTTTATCTCTACTCTTGTAAAAAAACGGAGTTGTTGATGATGGTGTGCCTGCCATCCTGCATTATAGGCCGTCTGATTTATATCTGGCGGATAGCAAGGAAACTATGATGGTTGAAGTTGGCAACAATCATGATTGTAGATTCTTATTGAAATAGAGAAACGAATTCAAATTTAGTTTGAATTGCAGGGTAGTAGAGACATTTGGAATGCACTAAAATGTTGGTATGAGTAGGTTACATGCATTATACAGCAAGCGAAAAAATTTAATCGGACATAACATGGATTCATACTCCCTCCTTCCATCTATATAGGGCGTAATGAGATTTTTAAGACCACCTTTGACTATTGACAAGATTAATAGTACATGACATGCACAATGTGAAAATTATATCATTGAAAGAACCTTTCATAGACGAATTTAACGGTGTGCTTTGTGTAAGTTGCATGTCATGTATCATTGCTCTAATATTTGGTCAAAGTTAGCATCGAAAAATGCATTAGGCCTATATAGATGGAAGGAGGGAGTAGCTTTGAATAGCATTTGTATAGTAAAACGGGGCAAGACTCTCTCTTTGTGTGGTGTGAATAGTTTTATTTTTTTTTCTTTTTGGTTGAGGGAAGTGCGAATTGATTTGGTACGTACAAGTACAATATTACTACACGTTAGGCTTGTCCCTAAAGTTCAACCTGCGTCTTGTTATATCCCGAAAAATTCAGATATCATGCTCCCAAAACTGGCGCCTTCACAACCCGCGCCTTGCTATCCCGAAATTACAACACGCGCGAAAACTCCCTCCAGCTGCCAAATCCCAACACGCGAAATCCCCCTTCTAACCCTGAGCCGAAAGGGCCGCTAGTTCAAATCGGTGGGGGGTACTTTTGTAACACACCCTACATTTTGGACAAGCGCGTTACTAAGTCATGCTTCACCCCCTCAAATCGCCCCATTTTCACCGTTCGAAATCCCAGGCCACCATAACCTCTCCGCTCCAGCCGCGAAACCCCACCCTCCTCCGTCCGCCACGTCACCGCTGCCCAACCGGAGCCTCTTCCCCGACGACGTCGTCCAGCGCAACAACTCAACGTCCCTCATCCACCTCCCCGGATGAGGATCCATCTTCCATCTCGTCGTCCCGCCGGTTCAGCTGCCCCGTCCTCCACCTCCAAGGAGCTGCTCCGATGATCGCCTCGTCTATCGCGGCTGCTCCATCCCCACAGCGCCGCCTTAACCTACTCCACCGGAACCGCATCATCCTCACCGACTCCTCGGACGAAGCCGAGGCCTACTCAGCGCCACCAAAGAGGTTGTACACTTATAGCATCGCACCTTCTCCTTAACTCGACCTCCCGGCGCCGACGGTGCTCCATCCCGCACCCCCATGGAGCGGCTACCTTGAAGCCGGCGCCGCGGGCGACATCTCCACGGCGGCTCTCCCCCAGTGCGAGGCCCCTTCGGCGGCGGCGTCCATACCAGCCGGATCTGCTGCTGCTGCTCCGGCTCTCGCTCGATCGCTCGCTCGCCCAACTATTGCTGCTGCTCTTCCCCTCACTCGTGCTGCTGCTCTGCTCCGATTAAGCCACACTTCAGTCGACTGAATCGACTTTTGGGTCAGTTGATTTTCAGGGGTTGGGGGGCTCGCCGGAGTTAATGAAGAACCACCCGCAGCGGGGACGGGGGCTCGCCGGAGAGGTACCCCACTATCTATCTTAGGAGTCAGGGTGGGGGCGGGGGGCCTAGAGGGCTGGCCGGGGTGGTGGTGGCGAGTTGTTTCGGGGTGGCGATGCAGCGCTGGGGCCGGCGATTCGGCCGGTGGTAGCTGGCAGCTCAGGGGGGTGCAGGTTGAAGATGAACTGCAGGCCCTCCCTAAACTACATGTCAAGTGCCTCTCTGCTACCATTGCGTTCAGTTTCGACAGTAGCATTCAGATTCCACAGTAAATTTCAGTTTCGACAGTTAAGTTCAGAGTCAACAGTTTTTACCTCATCTCTTGTAGTCAGGTGGTTTTTGGTGATGTTAATTTTACATCCATTTTACATCATCTATTGGAGATGCTATTAGAATCCCACTTGAGATTGACGATGTCTATCTTGTGCTGCTTCAGCCTTGACGTCTTACGGCTCACCGGAGCTGCTCAAACGACAGAACGATCCATCACAACAGAGCAGTGCCCTGGAAGCCGTCTACAGATTCCATAGATCTTCCTCCATACCTCCAACAGCCACCTCTGCCTCAACTGCTTCAGCGACCAAACCAATGATGCTGAGGTCGACATGGCTATGGCAAAGAGGTTGTACACTTGTTGCATCACTTATTACTATACATTCACGTCGATCCATTAGGGCTATTTTGGTTCAACGGAAAAACATCGATCCACTGGTTGTTACCATCACTCTAAATTTCTGCATGCTCTCCTTACATAATCTCACCATATTTTTTTCGTATGCATGTCAGATATTGTACACAGTCATGCTGAACATGTAGAGAAAAAGAGAGGAGTTTTGTGCGGTAATACAATGTCATGCAGACATCGCTCCATGGTGGGTTCAATGGCAAACCCTCCCCACCCCTCTCCAGATTGTAATCCAGAGGAAGATATCTGTTCTGAGGTGGATTCGGACGCCACTGACCACTCCTATTTACCCCCCAAGGTGTTTGCTCTACCTTGGCATGATGATGTTAGTCATATCATGCATATGTTGCCTTGCAGTGCCTACTTTTGACATCATATATGTCATCTGCTTAGTTTAGACATGTTCTGTAACTCCACCTGTTTAGTTTCTATATCATATATGGGAATTATGCAGTCTCATGTCTTTTAGCCAGCCATAATATATGTGAAATGTGCAATGCCATCCTGTTTAACCAGGCATCATATATTTGAATGATATCTTGCCCATCCTTTTCTTCATTACATTTCCATTTGTCAACAATGTTCGTACATTAAACTACTCTTCCTGTGAATCAGCCATTTGGGTGGGAGATGGAAAAATCTGGAGTGAAAACAAGGCCTTCAGAGTAGACAGTGCTACCTGTCGAAGCAGATCTCTTGTTGGGTCCCGATAGCTCCTCGGAGATGGATTCAGAGACAGATGACCAGTCCTATTCCCCCACTGAGGTGTATGCTCTAACTTGGCATGGTTATACTGCTCATATCATGCACACGGTGTCTTGCATTGCATAGTTTAGACATCATATACACAATATTCAACACCATGTTCTTAGTTCAGACATCATATCGAATGCCCTCTGTTTAGCATATAAATCACATATGTGAATTAAATGATGCGATCCTGATTACTTAGATAACATGTAGGTGAATTATGTCATGCGATCCTGTTTAGTTATTCATCATATCTTTGAATTATGTTATGCTATGCTATCCAGTTTAGATAGACATCATATATGTGAAATTATGTCATGCTATCCGTTTTAGTTAAACAATATACATGTCAACTATTGCATGCCCTCTTTTTTCCACACTATCTATTGCATCTGTCTCTCATACAATGTCTGTACATTCAACTATGTTTCCTGTTTATCAGCCATTTGAATTGGAGCGGGTGATGCCAGTATCTAGCGGACTAAAAACACGGTCTTCAAATAAAACAGTGCTACCTCTTGGTGGAGATAGCACCCCGGTTGTACATGCACAAGAACCAGCCCTACCACACATAACCCAAACTCTCCCAGATTGTACCCCTACTACGATGGACAGAGAACCAGCTTCACCCAATCTAACCCCAAACCCAGCCGATAGTAATCCAGTTCCTATTGACACAACACCATCTCCACCACAGAGCTCCCAAACAAGAGCAGTTAGTAAGGCAGCTCTAGTGCCCAAAGGGCCAGTACTATCACGGCGAACCCCAACTCCACCAGTTAGTACGCTTATTCCTGTGGAGGAAGCACAACCAGCTAGTCGTAGTTTAGCATCTATCGCATTTGATGTTGTTAAATCGTATGTGTGTATCTTCCCATCTTGGAAATATTATACTGAAGATGAAGGAAAATGCCAATTGCAGGTGTTTGTCCAGGAGTTATGTGTAAGTAATGTTATTCATGGCAATTACTTTGCTTCGTCCCATACATCCTACCTCCATGATGGTTATAATACAACAAATTTTCCCATTTTTCTCTATAGAGAAGGACCGATTTGGAAACTCAGGATGAGGTAACCTGTGCTAATACCTCTGCTATCTTCAAGAATGCTTGGTGGCAGTATCAGAATTACCTGAAGAAAACGTACTTCACCGGCAAAGAAGCTCATCAAATTCCCTTACGTTCTCCTGAGACACATTTACTGGACGATGACTGGGAACGCCTTGTTCTGTACTGGTCCCGAACCAAGAATGTGGTAAGGTCTATGAGCTCATTTTCTATTTTTAAGTACTATATTCTTGCGTCTTATTGTACTCTGTTCACGTAGAACAAGTGCCTAAACCTGAAGAACAATTGTTCTAACTTAAGATTTCATTGCTACCATAGGACATAGATATATGTTTGTTCGATGCTTATATTATGTATTAGTACTTGGCAATAGAAGACTTGGTAGTTTAATCATGTCCACCTTACTAATGAACTGGTTCACCGAAATGAGTTTCATATACTAGTACATGCTAAACTTGTTATGTGTCTGCTAGTTTCTTCTTTTAGAATGCTGACAGAATATTGGGGAAGAGTGCCTTATTAAGCAACGGTAAAGGAAGTAATGCAGATAAGGTTCAGGATAGTGACACATCCTGACTTGGTTTAGTGTTGGAGTTACTGGCCACTACCGCTTGCACAAGCTATTCAAACTCACTGTCTGAATCAGTTCGGTTTCTTGAGTCTCAACTACAAGCTGAAAGACATCGATCAGCTGTGCTGCGACAAGAAGCGAAAGGACTGCGGAAGTCCCTAGAGCATTCAGATGCATACTTTCTGGTGCAACAGCAAGCATTGGAGGATTTTAGCGCCAAACAGGACAAAGCTAATCAGCTTGCCAAGCTTATTGCCAGCATGGTGGATACCCAGGATAACATTTCTTGAGCTCTTCTGAAGTTGTTTTAGTTATGCTCTTGTTTTGCTGCCGCGTTTATTTGCACTGGTGGCCAATTTTGACGGCCAGTGTATATGATATGCTGCTTTGTTCCCTATATTTGCACTAGTGGCGAACTTTGATGCCCGGTGGATGTAATATGTGTAATAGCCGTGATAGCCTAGCGTTAGTTTCTTGCTTATTTATTTCCTTGTTGTCTTGTTTATTTGTTTGCTTATAGTCATTGCAGTTCTTTTTCTGCGGTTAACTAGTGGCTGCAATAACCTATTTTTTAAAACTAGGCCACAATAACCATGGGCTAATATTTACTGTAGTGACACTGGGCCTCCTACAGGCCGTAGAAACAGTGGGCCTTCTACGGGCCGTAGAAACAGTAGGCCTTCTACGGGCCATAGAAACAATGGGCCTTCTACGGGCCGTATCATCAATGGGCCTTATACGGGCCGTATGATCGATTGGCCAAACATGGGCCAATAACAGGCCGCATTATGGCCGTAAGCGGGCTATAGTTGGAATCATCCGTTCATGGGCCGACCGTAATGGGCCATCGTTAATAGGCCGTATTTGATGACACTATGAAAATGGCCCAACGTATTAATGGACCATAAACGGGCCGACTGTAACCACGAGCTGAATTTGGCCCACAAGCAGAAAATGACAGTAATGGGCCGTAAGTAAACGAATGCTGGAAATGAGCCCAAGAATAAATGGGCTCTGAGAAGGCCGAAAGATAACATGGGCTAGAAACGGCCCAACGGAATAACGGGCCATTAATGGGTATAAAGTGATACACTATTCATTACGGGCCAGTTTCACCACGGGCCGTTAATGGGTGTAAAGTGATACAATGTTCATTACGGGCCAGTTTCACCACGGGTCGTTAATAGGCTAAGAGTTACATAGGGCCTCATATGGGCCGAAAGACATCATGGGCCATACATGGGCCAGAAGTGAAAACGGACTGGAATCACATTGGATGGCCTAGATGACGCTACTGGGCCTAATTCGGATAGGGCGTAACGGGCCTTGGGTTAGCGGGCTATAAATGGGCTATATGCGAACAAGCCGTTAACAGGCTTTCCATGGGCTGGCCCGCCACCTTTTGACCAAGTCAAACGGGCCGACCTTTTCGCAGGAATGGGCCTCTGTTGGGCCGTGCCACGTGTCGATGTATCATAGGCGCCTATCTGACCCACTGATGAGCTTATAAGAATTTTACACATGGAAATTTCCCATTGGTCGAGGCTGTTAACGGGTTATCAGATCCAAAACCCGACCCGATAGCTTAACGGTGTGCCGTTACGGTGGATGCCATGTATCGGTCACCCTTGATGAAAGCACTTCTGTGACGCGCGATTTATCGTCATGGAAGTGGACACTTCCGTGATGATAATTTTGGTAATGTCATGGAACACTTCTACGACAGCACAAGTATGACTATCTTGATTCTGTCATAAATTTGTCATGGATGTACATGCATGACAAAAAAAGCGACCTACTGTGACAAACACGTATCATCACGGAAGTGTATTTTTTTGTAGTGTTACTAGCAACAAGCCCAACCTCAAGTACGTGTTTAGTTGTAAGTGTTTCATTCTCAAGAAAGGTGTTTGTTTGTCTAAATTCGAACCTAGAGCTCAAGAGGGCATATTTGTGGTTATGCTACAAGCTCTCATCCTTACCGTGTCCTCAACAAGTCCAGTGGACTCATTGTGGAGACGTGTAACATCGAGTTTGGTGAAAATAACGGCTCACAAGTGGAGCAAAGTGGTCCTTGTGATGTAGGTGATGAAATTCCTCCCCAAGCCATTAGAAGAATGGGGATTGGTCAAATACTCCCCATTAAGGAACCCCTTGCGGCCGAAGGAGAAGGAAAATGCTCTACTCAAGTGGAGCCATCATCTACGCCACACCCACATGCTTCCGAAGAACAAAGTGAAGGCCCTCAACCCAATGAGCGAGATCAAGGGCAAGATCAACCCCGTGGAGATGGTGATGCACCAAATGATGCCCAGGATCAAGTTCATGCCTCCAAGCTCGCTCAAGATCAAGAGCAAGATCAAGATGGTGCTCAAGATCAAGAGCAAGAGCAAGATCAAGAGCAACCTCAAGACAGTGATCAAGATGAGAAAGATGACCTCCAAATGCCCATCGAGGTACTTCTAGAGCGTTGTGCGGCTAAGGTGGCTTCCAAGCACGACCGTCAACAACATGTCATGGAGAATGTGCTTGGAAGCTTGAGAAAATGGGTAACTACTCGTAAACAATTGTCCAACTTTTGTGAGCATCACACGTTTCTTTCGTGTGTTGAACACCAAAAGGTACATGAGGCGCTCGATGATGAGGATTGGCTTGAGGCCATGCATGATGAACTCAACAACTTCGAGCACAATCAAGTTTGGGAATTAGTGCCAAGGCCAACGAAGGAACACAATGTCATTTGGGACCAAATGGATCTTCAAGAACAAGCAAAATGCGAACGGTGTGGTTGTCCGAAACAAGGCAAGATTGGTGGCACAAGGCTACTCCCAAGTCGAGGGTATCGACTACAGTTAAACCTTTGCCCTATTGTACATCTTGAATCTATTCGCATGTTGCTTGCATATGTGATACATCTCAAACGTATCTATAATTTTTGATTGCTCCATGCTATTATATTATCTATTTTGGATGTTTAAGGGGCTTTATTTTACACTTTTATATCATTTTTGGGACTAACCTATTAACCGGAGGCCCAACCCAAATTGCTGTTTTTTGCCTATTTCAGTGTTTCGCAGAAAAGGAATATCAAACAAAGTCCAAACGGAATGAAACCTTTGGGAACGTGATTTTCTCAACAAATGTGATCCAGGAGACTTGGAGTGGGCGTCAAGAAACAATCGAGGAGGCCACGAGGCAGGGGGCGCACCTACCCCCCTGGGCGCGCCCTCCACCCTCGTGGGCCCCTCGTTGCTCCACCGACCTACTTCTTCCTCCTATATAAGTCCATGTACCCCGCAAACATCCAGGAGCACCACGAAAACCTAATTCCACCGCCTCAACCTTTTGTACCCGAGAGATCCCATCTTGGGGCCTTTTCCCGAGCTCCGCTGGAGGGGGCATTGATCACGGAGGGCCTCTACATCAACTCCATGGCCTCTCCGGTGATGTGTGAGTAGTTTACTTCAGACCTTCGGGTCCATAGTTATTAGCTAGATGTCTTCTTCTCTCTCTTTGAATCTCAATACAAAGTTCTCCTCGATCTTCTTGGAGATCTATTCGATGTAATCTTCTTTTGCGGTGTGTTTGTCGAGATCCGATGAATTGTGGGTTTATGATCAAGTTTATCTATGAACAATATTTGAATCTCCTCTGAATTCTTTTATGTATGATTGGTTATCTTTGCAAGTCTCTTCGAATTATCAGTTTGGTTTGGCCTACTAGATTGATCTTTCTTGCAATGGGAGAAGTGCTTAGCTTTGGGTTCAATCTTGCGGTGTCCTTTCCAAGTGACAGCAGGGGCAGCAAGGCACGTATTGTATTGTTGCCATCGAGGATAAAAAGATGGGGTTTATATCATATTGCATGAGTTTATCCCTCTACATCATGTCATCTTACTTAAAGCATTACTTTGTTCTTATGAACTTAATACTCTAGATGCATGCTGGATAGCGGTCGATGTGTGGAGTAATAGTAGTAGATGCAAAATTGTTTCAGTCTACTTGTCACGGACGTGATGCCTATATACATGATCATACCTAGATATTCTCATAACTATGCTCAATTCTATCAATTGCTCGACAGTAATTCGTTTACCCACCATAATACTTATGCTCTTGAGAGAAGCCACTAGTGAAACCTATGGCCCCCCGGGTCTATCTTCCATCATATTAATCTGCCAACACTTAGCTATTTCTATTGCCGTTTGTTTTACTTTGCATCTTTATTTCTCTTTATCATAAAAATACCAAAAATATTATCTTATCATATCTATCAGATCTCACTCTCGTAAGTGACCGTGAAGGGATTGACAACCCCTTTATCGCGTTGGTTGCGAGGTTCTTATTTGTTTGTGTAGGTGTGTGGGACTCGAGCATGATCTCCTACTGGATTGATACCTTGGTTCTCAAAAACTGAGGGAAATACTTACGCTACTTTACTGCATCACCCTTTCCTCTTCAAGGGAAAACTAACGCAGTGCTCAAGAGGTAGCAATATGCATCTCATCATGATTTTAAGTTGCAAGAAATGGATGTGAAAAGTGCATTTCTTAATGGTCCTTTGAATGATGTGGTATATGTCAAACAACCTCCAGGATTCGAGGATCCCAAGCTCCCCAATCATGTATACAAACTCAAGAAGGACCTCTATGGCCTTAAACAAGCCCCATGTGCATGGTATGAGCACCTTACCGAGTTGTTGCAAGATCGTGGGTTTGAAATTGGGAAAATCGATCCCACTCTTTTTACTAAGAGGGTCAAAGGGGATTTGTTCATACGCCAACTATATGTTGATGATATTATTTTTGGTTCTCCTAACAATCTTTCAATGATGAGTTTGCCACTCTAATGGCCAAGAAGTTTGAGATGTCCATGATGGGTGAGTTGAAGTTCTTTCTTGGGGTTCAAAGTCAAGCAAAGAAGAAAAGGAACTTTCATCAACCAAGCCAAGTATGCCCAAGACATGCTCAAGAGATTCAAGCTATATGATGTCAAGCCGGTCAAGTTTCCCATGCCCACAAAATGCAAGCTTGACAGCGATCCCAATGGTAAAGCGGTGGATCAAAAGGTATATCGCTCCATGATTGGATCCTTGCTTTACCTTTGTGCATCTAGACCGGATATCATGTTGAGTGTGGGAATTTGTGCACGGTTTCAAGCCGCACCAAAGGAAAGCCACTATGTGGCGGTCAAGCGAATCTTTCGATATTTGGCTCACACCCCAAACTTTGGCTTATGGTACCCCAAAGGAGAAAGCTTCAATCTCATGGGTTACTCGGACTCGGACTGGGCAGGAGATTGTGTGGAGAGGAAGTCAACTTCCCAAAGGGTGCCAGTTCCTTGGTCGCTCTTCGGTGAGTTGGGCCTCGAATAAGCAAAATTGTGTATCTCTCTCCTCCAGCGAGGCCGAGTATGTAGCCGCCGCAAGTTGTTGTGCACAATTGCTATGGATGAGGCAAACTTTAAAGGATTATGGTGTCACTTGTGACAAAGTGCCTCTTCTATGTGAAAATGAAAGTGCTATCAAGATTTCTCACAATCCGGTGCAACACAGTGATACGTCTCCAACGTACCTATAATTTTTTATTGTCCTATGCTATTATATTATCTATTTTGGATGTTTTTATATGCATTAATATGCTATTTTATATTATATTCGGGACTAACTTATTAACCTAGAGCCTAGTGCCAGTTTCTATTTTTTCCTTGTTCTTGAGTTTTACAGAAAAGGAATACCAAACAGAATAAAACTTTCGCGATGGTTTTTTTTCGACTAGAAGACGCACGTAGGACTTGGAGAGGAAGGCAAAGGAGTCCCGAGGACTCCACAAGCCACATGGGTGCACCCTATGGGGCGCCTCGAGGTCTTGTGGGCCCCACGGGAGTCCTCCAAACCCTAAACTTTGGCCTATAAATTCAGAAATATTCCCAAACCACTAGAGGCGTCCACCAAAATACTTTTCCACCGCCGTAACCTTCTGTTCACGTGAGATCCCATCTTGGGGCCTTTTCTCGCATCCTGTCAAAGGGGGACTCGATCACGAAGGGCATCCACATCAACTCTATTGCCCTTCCGATGAAGCGTGAGTAGTTTACCACAGACCCACGGGTCCATAGCTAGTAGCTAGATGGATTCTTATCTCTCTTTGATTCTCAATACCATGTTCTCCACGATGTTCTTGGAGATCTATCCGATGTAATATTCTTTTGCGGTGTGTTTGTCAAGATCCGATGATTTGTGGATTTATGATCAGTTTATCTATAAATATTATTTGAATCTTGTCTGAATTCTTATATGCATGATTTGATATCTTTGTATTTCTCTTCGAATTATCGGTTTGGTTTGGCCAACTATATTGATTCCGGCCACTCCTATGGAATACTATGAACGAACACATGCTGAAAATCCTGTGGAGGATGATGAGGAAACCCTTGGTAGGGGCAAGATACAAATGACTATGAAGTCTTTTTGTGATGATTTCCTTGTGATCCTCGTGGATGATACTCCCACTTCTATTTTAGAAGCATGTACATCTCCAGATGATGACTACTAGAAAGATGCGGTCTGTAGTGAGATGGATTCCATTATGGCTAACGAGACATGGGAGATCATTGAATGCCCCTATAGTTGTAAACCATTGGGATGTAAGTGGGTGTTCAAAAAGAAGCTTAGGGCCAATGGTACGATTGAAAAGAACAAGGCAGGCTTGTGCCAAAGGTTATTTCCCAGAAAGAAGAAGAAGATTTCTTCAACACTTATTCACCTGTGACCATACTGACCACCATTCGAGTATTACTCTCGTTGGCGGCCTCACATTGTCTTCTCGTCCACCAGATGGATCTTAAGACAACTTTTCTGAACGGAGAGCTATACGAGGAAATCTACATGCAACAACCAGGTGGCTTTGTGATAGATGGTCAGGAAGGAAAGGTGTGTAAGTTACTAAAATCTTTATATAGTCCGAAACAAGCACCTAAGAAATGGCATGAGAAGCTTAATACAACTTTGATATTTGTGGCTTTGTTGTTAATGAAGCTGACAACTGTGTATACTATCATCAAGGTGGGGACGAAGGAGTTATATTATGCTTGTATGTTGATGAATTTTGCCCTCAAAGTCATTGAGGAGGTTAAGCCATTTCCATGTCAGAACTTTGAAATGAAGGACCTTGGTGTGGCTAACGTTATCTTAAACATCAAGCTATTGAGAGATAATGAGGGTGGGATTACCCTTTTGTAATCCCATTGTGTTGAGAAGATTTTTGTAACACCCCGTGTGTAACATGCCATATTTGTATTACAACTCTTGCCATTTCCGGCACTAAGTTATGATATTTCCTCGTTGTCGGGTTTTTTGTCTTCGTGTTGTTTTGTCTGTGTATCGCATATCATATCATGTCATCATGTGCATCGCATTTGCATACATGTTCGTATCATGCATCCGAGCATTCTCCGTTGTCCGTTTCGCATTCCGGCGCTCCTATGTCCTCCGGTGTCCCTTTCTACCTTTTTTCGTGTGCGGGTGTTAAACTTTCTCGGATTGGACCTATACTTGCCAAACGGCCTTGGTTTACTACCGGTAGACCGCCTATCAAGTTTCGTGCCATTTGGACTTCATTTGATACTCCAACGGTTAACCGAGGAACCGTAGAGGCATCGTGTGTGTTGCAGCCCAACACCTCTCCAAAGTAGCCCCAAACCCACCTAAAGCCCCTCCATCATCTCGGTCGTTCGATCACGATCGTGTGGCCGCAAACCGTGCTCAAGTTGGAGCCTCCTAGCTCCCTCTACCTATAAAAAGGAACCTCCACCGAAATTCTCGGATCATTTCCACCCTAAACCTAGCCCCCCTTCCCCTCCGCGCGCCGGACATGTCCGGTCCACGCCGGACGAATCTCCGCCGCCGCTCCGCACCAGTTGCCGCCCGCCACGTGGTGCCCCGCCGCCCACATCGCCGAGGCCCGCCGGGCCCTACTCCGGCTCCCGTGGCCCGCTCCGCCCGGCGCCGCCCGACAGCACCCGCGCCCGCTCCCTCCTCGCCGCGCCGCCGCGCTCTCACCTCGCCAGCGCCCGCCGCCCACCGCCAACGCCGGCAACCGCTGCCTGTACCGCCCGGGCCGCCGCGCCGTCCTCCGCCTTCTTCCATCGTCCGTCGCGCCGCCCTCATCGCCGGCAGGGACCCCAGCGATGGATCTGGTGGCACCGCCCCTCTCCTTCGACTCCGACGCGTCTCCGGCGAGCCCCCTCCGACGAAACTCGAAGAACGTGCCAGATCTACATTCGGATCTGAGAGGTTGACCTAATTTTGGCCCAAAGTCCCAGTAATTTTTAGCATTTTTCCTCGCATCATAACTCTGCATCCGTGGCTCCGTTTTGGGCATGTAGCATATCAAAGTGTTCGTCTCGACGAGTACATCATTTCATTCCATTGCACCATGTTCATTTGAGTTCATATTGATGCCCTAAATGCTGTTGCAAGAGTGCTATGTAATGTTAGTTTCATATTCTTATCAGTAAATGGTCATTTGTCATTTTTGCCATGATTAATGTGTGCCTCCTATGAACTTGAGCCCTACGTGTGTTTTGAAGTATGTCATGCCATCTTTATAGGGGTGTATGCCATGTATTTTTGTGATCTTTGTGGTGACTAGCACAAGCATGCAAAGTAGCTCTCGTAATGTTGTTGATTTCAGGGATTTAGAAATCTTCTAAGTCTTTGCCCTGCTAATATTTTTATGCCATGTATTCATGTTGCTACAGAGTGATCCATGCCTCTTTTGAGCATGATCATAAGGATGTTTTGTAGATATTGTTGTGCTCTTTCCATCCATGTCTTTGTTTGCAATTAAGGAACACCCTAGCTAGACTCAACCGAGCTCTACTGTTGCTATAAAATGTTCCTGGCAGATTATTTACATGTTAAGCAATTTTGCCGAGGTTGTTGTAGTTGATCCATGCATGCTATGAGGTTGTTCTTGCCATGTTTAGCTTCTATGCCATGTCTACTTGCTGGGTGTATGCTTAGTTTGTCATGCAATGCTTTGTGGTGAGTCCATCGAGCTCGTAAACATGCCTACGTGAATCTGTTTTGCCATGTTCCAGTTTTCTACTAAGTCTGAATCTGTTAACAAAAGTTGCTATGTTCACATGGTTGCCATTGTATTTTCTGATCCCTTTTGGCTTATGGTCAGTAAGGGACTTTTGTTATATGCTTTGAGTAGCTTCATGCCATGCCTTGCTTTGTCATGATATGTTCCTGTAGCTGTTGTTATCTTCATCTACACATTGCTTCCTGATGTTAAATTCCTGGCATGTTGTTAAGTCTGTAACCTGATATCTTTTGCACTTTTGCCATGCTTGTTTGAACCTGCTATTGAGTTATTTAGCCGTGGCTCAGTGTTCATCTTTTGTCAAGCATCTTGAGTGGACAACTGCCATGTGGTTTGTTTCTATGTTAGAGTGCAATAGCTTGTTGTTCTTGATGCATTTAGATGGCCTCGTGCTGTTAATCACAGATCGGTGCCATATTTGTTTTGCTTGCCATTTGCAAACCGTGCATCCGATTCCGGTGATGTTTATACCGATTTCGACCGAAATCAACTCATCTTTCCAGTGGAACTCTTGGTTTTCCAAGTTGAGGCCAGGTTCAATCTTTCCTTTCCGAAACATGCATATGCATCGCATATCGCATCCCGCATATCATGCCATGTTTTGCATCATGTTGCTTGTGCATTGCACCATGGTTGATTGTGTCTCCCTTTGCTTGTGTTCTTGCTTTTGGTAGAGCCGGGAGACGAGTACATGATCGAGGAACCCGTTGAGTACGCTTACGAGGATCAAGCTAACGTCAACTCAGAGAACTTTGCAGGCAAGATGACCATACCCTCGAAATCACTTCTATCTTTGCATGCTAGAGGCTCGCTCTATTGCTATGCCTATGCTACTATACCTACCACTTGCTTATCATGCCTCCCATATTGCCATGTCAAACTTCTAACCCACCTTGTCCTAGCAAACCGTTGTTTGGCTATGTTACCGCTTTGCTCAGCCCCGCTTATAGCATTGTTAGTTGCCGGTGAAGATTGGAGTTTGTTCCTTGTTGGAACATGTTTATTATTGGGATATCATTATTATATCTTGTCTATTTTAATACATCTATACACTTGGTAAAGGGTGGAAGGCTCGGCCTTATGCCTGGTGTTTTGTTCCACTCTTGCCGCCCTAGTTTCCGTCATACCGGTGTTATGTTCCTTGATTTTGCGTTCCTTACACGGTTGGGTTATAATGGGAACCCCTTGACAGTTCGCCTTGAATAAAACTCCTCCAGCAAGGCCCAACCTTCGGTTTTACCATTCGCCACCTAGCCTTTTTCCCTTGGGTTTCGCGGACTCAAGGGTCATCTTTATTTTAAACCCCCCCGGGCTAGTGCTCCTCTGAGTGCTGGTCCGAACCGAGTAGATTGCGGGGCCACCTCGGGGCAAATCGAGGGTTGGTTTTACTCGTAGGATTTCTCATCAGACTGTGCCCTGAGAACGAGATATGTGCAGCTCCTATCGGGATTTGTCGGCACATTCGGGCGGCTTTGCTGGTTTAGTTTTACCATTGTCGAGATGTCTTGTAACCGGGATTCCGAGTCTGATCGGGTTGTCTTGGGAGAAGGAATATCCTTCTTTGACCGTGAGAGCTTGTGATGGGCTAAGTTGGGACACCCCTGTAGGGATTTGAACTTTCGAAAGCCGTGCCCATGGTTATGGGAATATGGGAATTTGTTAATGTCTTGTTGTAGAAAACCTGAATCTTAACTTAATTCAAATGAATCAACAGAGTGTGTGGCCATGATGGTCTCTTTTCGGCGGAATTCGGGAAGAGAACACGGTCTCGTGTTATGCTTGAACATAGGTTGTTCTAGGATCACTTCTTGATCATAGTTTCTCGACCGTGCCTTGCCTTCTCTTCTTGCTCTTGTTTGCGTATGTTAGCCACCATATATGCTAGTGCTTGCTGCAGCTCCACCTCATACCTTTTCCCTACCTATAAGCTTAAATAGTCTTGATCGCGAGGGTGTGAGATTGCTGAGTCCCCGTGACTCACAGATTACTTCCAAAACCAGATGTAGGGACCGATGATGTCGTTCCAGGAGATTCGACTGAGCTCAAGTGGGAGTTCGATGAGGACTCAGGATGATACTACGTTTCCTTTCCAGATGATCAGTAGTGGTGCCCAGTTGGGGAGATCGGGGACATTATGCATTTGGGGTTGTCCTTATTTTGGTTCCGTAGTCGGACCTTGATTGTATCTGGATGAATGTAATGATATTTATGCTATTGTGTGACGTGGCGAGTGTAAGCCAACTATGTACCTCTTTTCCTTATTCATTACATGGGTTGTGTGAAGATTACCCCACTTGCGACATTGCTTACAATGCGTTTATGCCTCTAAGTCGTGCTTCGACACGTGGGAGATATAGCCGCATCGTAGGTGTTACAAGTTGGTAATCAGAGCCTTCCCCGACTTAGGAGCCCCCTGCTTGATCGAATCGCTGGCGTTGTCGAGTCTAGAAAAATGTTTTGAGTCATTTAGGATTATATATATCGGACAGTAGGATTCTTTTTACTCCTCAGTCCCTTCGTCGCTCTGGTGAGGCATCCTGACGTAGAGTTTTGACTCTTCTCTTCTCAAATTTCACTAAAAAAAATTAGGATCACGTGGGTATCTTGGAATCGTTCCGATGGTTTTGTGACGAGAACATTGTTCTTGGTGCCTCCTGACATTTAGGGGTTGTGGCAGTGTCCCGGGGAGTTGAGCTCCGAGGTGTTGTCGTCACAATTTTATCGTTGCAATTCTGGCATACCTGAGTTTTGCCGACATCGAAAATATCTTTTATGCAGTTGTTGGTGAGATAACCTGGACGCCACCCAGTACTGGGGCGGGAGTTCGGGAGTATTGCCATAACTCGTATAACGGATGCTTTTCGAAGGTTGAGGTAAATGATTTCCAAAGGTTTCTTGGTTATGTGTTGAAGGATGGATACAGCTAGATGTAGGATTTGCTAGCTTTGGGTGAGATATTATGCTTCCCCTGTATCCCCAACACCTGATTGCATAACCGGAAAGGTTCGGGAGTTTCATAGGTGGGAATTCATGTAGCTCTAGTATTTCTTTCGTGGATATTTGGTTTGTGATTGGGTAATCCTTACCAAGTATTTGTTCTTGTCCGTACCTTGTTGTTTTATTCATCTACCTCTATCTAAGTGGCTTCTCAATTTATGGAAGTGTGACCATTTCAATTGGAATTCATTCGTTCATTTTGTTCGGATGTTAAGACTATATGTTGCAATTTCGATCCATTTGATTCAGCTTGAATATATGTCTGTCAAGATGCTAACGGATGTCACCCTCTTCAGGATGGCTCCTCCAACGCGTCAGAATCGTCCGCTACCAATGCAAACACGCAAATGCTTATGCAACTCTTGCAAGAGCGCAACCAAGGAAATCAAGGCCATGGCAACAATCAGAATCAGTTTGCTACACTCAACCAGTTCCTCACAAACCAGCCAAAGACCTTCAGTAACTGTGTCGAGGCAACAGACGCTGATGATTAGCTCGTGGATATCTGCAAACATTTCGAGTGCAGCAACGTCAGGCCTGAGGACTTTGTCAAGTTTGCCTCGTTCCAACTCAAAGACCAAGCTACAGAGTGGTATCAGCAATACAAAGATTCCAGAGGAGGTCGTGTGATTACCTGGGATGAATTCCGTCAAGACTTCAAAGCTCACCACATTCCTCAGAGTGTTGTTGAGAGCAAGCATGAGGAGTTCCGCAATCTGAAGCAAGGCAGCTTGTCTATTTACCAGTATAACATCATGTTCCAGAAGCTCGCTCGTTTCGCTAAGCAAGACGTCCCTGACGAGAAGAGCATGATTTATCAGTTCAGAAGTGGCCTCAGAGAAGATCTTCAACTAGCTCTCGTGCTTTTCGAGCCGAACAAGTACGATGAGTTTTACAACATGGCACTGAAACAAGAGACTGCTCAGCTTAAGTGCGATGCTTCCAAGAAACGAGTCAGGGATGCAACTCCTTCTTCCTCAACTCAAGTGGTAACTAAGCAGCAAAAGTATTGGTTGCCTCCTCCTCCTCCTCTGTTCCGTCAGCCTATCAGCAGAAGAGCAAAGGTGGCAATGGATCTTCCCACCCACCCAACCCAGGCTTTCAGAACAAGACTTCGTCTCATGCTCCAAGATCAAGTGCTCCGTATCACCGTCCTCTTTCAGAGGTCACGTGCAACAAGTGTCAGCAGAAGGGTCACTATGCCAACAAATGCTTCAATCAGAGGCGTCTTCCTCCTCCTCATGTGAGATCTGCCAGCACCGCAGTGGTCAAGCATAATCCCAAGCATGCCAAGGTCAACATGTTGAACGCAACTCAGGCAGAGGACTCGTCAGATGTGATTATGGGTAACCTTCCTGTTAAGATATTCCCGCAAGAGTTCTTTTTGATACTGGTGCATTGCATTCTTTCTTGTCTTTCCCTTTTGCATCGAAGCACAATGTTGACACAGAGGTTTTGCCCAAAGTCATGCAAGTTGTTTCTCCCGGAAAGCTTATGACTTCTAGATTGCTTGCTCCCGATGTCTCTAACACGTTGGGCGACTATTGATACGTCTCCGTCGTATCTACTTTTCCAAACACGTTTGCCCTTGTTTTGGACTCTAACTTGTATGATTTGAATGGAACTAACCCGGACTGACGCTGTTTTCAGCAGAATTGCCATGGTGTTGTTTTATGTGCAGAAAACAAATATTCTCGGAATGACCTGAAACTCCATGGAACATCCTAGAAAAAATAAAAAATAAATCCTCGCCAAAGATGAAGACCAGGGGGGCCACACCCTTATCACGAGGGTGGGGGGTGCCCCCCTAGGGCGCACCCGCCTACCTCGTGGGCCCCCTGGATGCCCTCCGACGCCAGCTCCAACTCTATATATTTGCTTTTGGAGACAAAAAATTAGAGAGAAGAAATCATCGCGTTTTCACGATACGGAGCCGCTGCCAAGCCCTAAAACCTCTTGGGAGGGCTGATCTGGAGTCCGTTCGGGGCTCCGGAGAGGGGGGATTCGTCGCCGTCGTCATCATCAACCATCCTCCACCAATTTAATGATGCTCACCGCCGTGCGTGAGTAATTCCATCATAGGCTTGCTGGACGGTGATGGGTTGGATGAGATTTATCATGTAATTGAGTTAGTTTTGTTAGGGTTTGATCCCTAGTATCCACTATGTTCTGAGATTGATGTTGCTATGACTTTGCTATGCTTAATGCTTGTCACTAGGGCCCGAGTGCCATGATTTCAGATCTGAACCTATTATGTTTTCATGAATATATGAGAGTTCTTGATCCTATCTTGCAAGTCTATAGTCACCTACTATGTGTTATGATCCGGCAACCCCGAAGTGACAATAATCGGGACCACTCCCGGTGATGACCATAGTTTGAGGAGTTCATGTATTCACTATGTGCTAATGCTTTGTTCTGGTTCTCTATTAAAAGGAGGCCTTAATATCCCTTAGTTTCCAATAGGACCCCGCTGTCATGGGAGGGTAGGACAAAAGATGTCATGCAAGTTCTTTTCCATAAGCACGTATGACTATATACGGAATACATGCCTACATTACATTGATGAATTGGAGCCTAGTTCTGTGTCACCCTATGTTATGACTATTACATGATGAACCACATCTGGCATAATTATCCATCACTGATCTGGTGCCTACGAGTTTTCCATATACTGGTTTATGCTTATTTACTTTCCCGCTGCTACTGTTACAATCACTACAAAATACCAAAAACATTACTTTTGCTGTCTTTACTTTTGTTGCTGCTACCACCACTATCATATTACTTTGCTACTAAACACTTTGCTGCAGATACTAAGTTTCCAGGAGTGGTTGAATAGACAACTCAGCTGCTAATACTTGAGAATATTCTTTGGCTCCCCTTGTGTCGAATCAATAAATTTGGGTTGAATACTCTACCCTTGAAAGCTGTTGCGATCCCCTATATTTGTGGGTTATCAAGACTAATTTCTGGCGCCGTTGCCGGGGAGCATAGTTCTATTCTTTGAGTCACTTGGGATTTATATCTGCTAGACACTATGAAGAACTTGAGAGATCCAAAAACCAAGATCTATCCCTCAACTACGAGGGGAGGTAAGGAACTGCCATCTAGCTCTGCACTTGATTCACCTTCTGTTATGAGTAAGTTTGTGACACCTACACCTGCTTCTGCTATTCGTTCTGATATGTCGCATGTTATTGATGATGCCACTTCTGCTATGCATGATACTTATGATGAAACTGCTTCTATGCCTGATACTACTGTGCCCCTTGGTGAATTTCTAGATGAACAAATTGCTAGGGCTAGAGAAAAAGAAATTATTAAATCTGAATACGATGATGATATTGATGATGAAAATATGCCTGTTATCCCTGAGGGCTATCTTTTTGATATGGAATCTTCTGCAGCTATTTTAGCTTGCAAAGATAGATACGAGCTTAAGAGGTTATTAGTTAAATGGAACAAAGAATCACTTAGAGATAAAATGAAACCTGACCCTGCTTTTGCTACTTCACCCATATGTGTTCCTGATAAGGATTATGAATTCTCTGTTGATCCTGATATAATTACTTTGGTTGAATCTGATCCGTTTTATGGCCATGAATCTGAAACTGTTGTGGCACATCTTACTAAGTTAAATGATATAGCCGCCTTGTTTACTAATGATGAGAGATCTCGTTACTTCTATATACTTAAAATATTTTCGTTCTCATTAAAGGGTGATGCTAAGATATGGTTTAATTCTCTTGATCCTGGTTGTGTGCGTAGTCCCCAGGATATGATTTATTACGTCTCTGCTAAATATTTCCCTGCTCATAAGAAACAAGCTGCTTTGAGAGAAATATACAACTTCATGCAATTTAAAGAAGAGAGTCTCCCACAAGCTTGGGGAGGCTTCTCAAGTTACTTAATGCTTTGCCTGATCATCCTCTTAAGAAACCTGAAATACTTGATATCTTTTATAATGGACTAACCAATGCTTCCAGAGATTACCTGGATAGTTGTGCTGGTTCTCTTTTCAGGGAAAGGACACAGGATGAAGCTGAAATTCTATTGAATAATATGTTGACAAATGAAAATAATTGGGCACCTCCTGAGCCAGCTCCTGCTCCAATTACTAATCCTATTCTCAAAACAACTCCGAAGAAGAGAGGTGTTCTATTCCTCAGTCCCGAAGATATGCAAGAGGCAAGGAAATCTATGAAAGAAAAAGGTATTAAAGCTGAAGATGTTAAGAATTTACCTCCTATTGAAGAAATACAAGGTCTTAATATACTGCCTATTGAAGAAACATATGATCTCAATTCTTTATTTACTGAAGAGCCTCCTGATCCCGACATCCCGACACAGGTAGTAAAGGTAAATTCTCTCTATAGATATGATAAAGCTGAAGTTCCTCCTACTAAAATTGCTAGTCAGTGCTTGGATGAGTTTGATAACTTTATGTTTAAGCAAGACGACTTCAATGCTTATTTTGGTAGACAAGTAAAAGAAAATGCTTATATGATTAGACGCTTGGGTGACTATATGGCTAATATTAAAGGTGAACTTAAACTTGTTAGCAAACATGCTTCTATGGTTACCACTCAAGTAGAACAAGTACTTAAGGCTCAAAAAGAAGTGCTTGACGAAATGAATAGTAAGAAAAATGATTATGCTGTTAGAGTGGCTACTCGAACTGGTAGAATGACTCAGGAACCTTTGTATCCTGAAGGCCACCCTAAGAGAATCGAGCAAGATTCTCAAAGAAATAATATTGATGTTCCTAGTTCTTCTAAAAAGAAGAAGAAGAAAAATGATAGAACTGTAAAAACTTCCAGTGAACCTATTGCTGAACCACCTGATAATCCAAATGATATTTCTATGTCTGATGCTGAAACACAATCTGGTAACGAACATGAACCTAATGAAACTATTAATAATGATGTTCATGATGATGCTCAACCTAGTAATGATAATGATGTAGAAATTGAACCTGCTGTTGATCTTGATAACCCACAATCAAAGAATCAACGTTATGATAAAAGAGACTTTGTTGCTAGGAAACATGGTAAAGAAAGGGAACCTTGGGTTCAGAAACCCATGCCTTTTCCTCCGAAACCATCCAAGAAAAAGGATGATGAGGATTTTGAGCGCTTTGCTAAAATGATTAGGCCTATCTTTTTGTGTATGCGATTAACTGATGTGCTCAAAACAAATCCTTATGCTAAATATATGAAGGATATCATTACTAATAACAGAAAGATACCGGAAGCTGAAATTTCCACCATGCTTGCTAATTATACTTTTAAGGGTGGAATACCAAAGAAACTTGAAGACCCCGGACTACCTACTATACCTTGCATCATTAAAAGAAATTATATTAAAACTGCTTTATGTGATCTTGGAGCCGGTGTTAGTGTTATGCCTCTTTCTTTATATCGTAGACTTGACTTGAATAAGTTGACACCTACTGAAATATCTTTGCAAATGGCTGATAAATCAACTGCTATACCTGTCGGTATCTGTGAGGATGTGCCTGTTGTGGTTGCAAACGTTACTATTTTAACGGACTTTGTTATACTTGATATTCCCGAGGATGATAGTATGTCTATTATTCTTGGAAGACCTTCTTAATACTGCAGGGGCTGTTATTGATTGCAACAAAGGCAATGTACTTTTCATGTTAATGGTAATGAGCATACGGTACACTTTCCGAGGAAACAACCTCAAGTTCATAGTATCAATTCTATTGGAAAAATTCCATCGATTATATTTGGAGGTTTTGAATTTCCTCTTCCTACTGTCAAGAAGAAATATGATATTCTTATTATTGGGGATGTGCATATCCCCGTTGAGGTAACATAGTGTTATTCGAAATTTCTCCGGTTCCATGTTATTCGGAATGAGTTCGTTAACAAGACTTGATCAACCTTGTTAGTGGATTCTTTTTTATGAGCATGAGATGGATGAAACTAGAAGCACAAACTTCTGTACCCTCTCTATACTTTCTGTTAATTAGTAGAAATAAAGTAAATATAGTATTTTTCTGTCTGTTTCCTGACTTATCCGTGCAATATAAAAATATCCCGAAAATAAAAGTCCTCAGAATGCCATGCCAATTTAATATGATTTTTTCAGGGATATTTGAGGATTTACTGTGCAAAAATTACCGCGGGAGGAGCTGCCACCTGGCCACGAGGGTGGTGGGTGCCCCCCCCTAGGGCGCGCCCCCTGCCTCATGGGCCCATGGTGGCCCCCCTCCACTTATCCCAGCACCCATCTTCTTCCTCTGTCTCACACAAACCCGAAAAACCAACTCAAGCACGAGTTCCAGCCACTTTTGCTGTGATTTTCGATCTCCTTGCTGAAAGCACCTCTCGCAAAACTGCTTGGGGAGATTGTTCCTTGGTATTTGACTCCTCCATTGGTCCAATTAGTTTTTGTTCTAGTGCTTTATTCTTTGCAAATTTGTGCTGCATAGGTGACCATGTTCTTGAGCTTGCATGTCAAATTTATATGGTTCCAAGTAGTTCTAATGCTTGATATAGGCTCTAGGCACTTGTAGGAGTAGTTGCTATCAATATTATTGAAGTTGGTTCACTTTTGTTTGAAGTTACTAAGAATTTCAGATTATTTCAGAAAGATAATGAGGAGATTTTTGAGGGGCTCATCGAGCCAAAGCTCGAAGGAAAAGGCACCGAAGCCTAAGTATAATTTGCCGTGCACCGCGGAGATTCGGGCATGTGAATGACCTTCTGATGATTTCTTGAGAGCAGCCGGTATCTATGAAGATTTTCATGAATTGGCTCACAATGCAGGCCTCACAGCTTTCCTCCACGACCAATGCGATCAGTATCTCTTACTCACAAATACTTTTGTGCAAAACTTTTATTTTCATTCTAGGAACTCACCACCTACGGTGGAGTTTTATTTATATGATGAGCATAAGGAGATGTCACTCTATGATTTTTGTCGAATTTGTTTAGTCCCTTTTGAGGGCAAGACAGAAGAACCACATCATGATGATGTGGCTGGGTTTATTGATACTATCACTGTAGGAGAAACTAGGAAGGTTTCCGATGCACGAATCACTAGCATACATTTTCCTTTTTTACATTACTTTGCATTATTTGCTAGTCATTGTTTAATTGGACGCGGAAACTGTGGAAACCTTAGTATCCCTGATATAATTATTCTGCACCATGGTTTATACAGTGATAACACTTTTAGTATGGACGGTATTATTGCTAGACGGTTAAGTATGAAGCGTACTAAGGGTGCCATCTTTGGAGGCATCTATGCTACACGCCTAGCTGCACATTTTAACATACCTATTAGGCATGCTGAGAAGGAAGAAAAGGTGTTGCCCTGTGTTTATCTAGATCATAAAAGTATGGTGGCACACGATTTTATTGTTAAGAATAGGGCAGGAGAGCTTAAATATCAATTGTTCTTTAACAAACATCATCCTGAGACTATTATCCTGCCTGCTCCTTCTTTGTTTGTTTTAACTGTAGGCACATACCATGTTCCGTTGACGGCTATTCACGCCTACCAGAACCCTGCACCAGCCGAGGAGCCAGAAACAGAACCACAATTTGATCCTTCACAGCAGTCTAACTATCAGTGGGATCCGGAGATGATTGCCAGCCAGTGGCAACCGGAGCCTCCTTCTTCCTCATCACAGTACGACCCCAACAACTATTATTATGGATATCCGCCAGGCCAGCCGTGGCCATAGACCAACTTAGGCCAAAAGCCTAAGCTTGGGGGAGTACGTATTTCTCACTGACATTACATTTATGTTCACACACACTCATTACTAGATGTCGGTGCTCATACTTTTTCGCTGTAATATCCATGCCAGTTTATTTTTTCTTTTTCCTGCTTTCTTCTTGTGTGTTTGTTAAACCTTAAGAAAAACCAAAAAAAATTAGTAGTAGTTTATTTTTTCTGCTGTAGTAGTAATAATTAAAAAGAAAACCCAAAAATATTTCCCGTTCTTCTTTTGCTTGTTGGGAGCTTTCCCGTGTAAATAGTTTTATTTCTTTTCTTTTCTTTGGGGGTCAGTAGGAGAAGACCATAATTAAATTGTTGAAGTGGCTCTTATATGCATTATTGTTGATTTAACCAAGAGCCCATATTGCCTTGTCTTTTCCTGTTTATTGAATGCTCGTAGATTCCGGCTTAGTTCAATGCACGTACACTCTTATTATTATTCACACCGTTCGATCGTGCAAGTGAAAGGCAATTATGATGATATATGATGGACTAATTGAGATGAGAAAAGCTAGTATGAACTCGACCTCTTTTGTTTTTGTAAATATGATGAGTCCCTCGTTCTTGATTCAGCTTATTATGAATAAACATGTTTGCAATGACAATTAGAGATCGTAGTTGCTTGTGCCATGCTTGATTAGCTATGAGTTATAATGGTTTACCTTGTGTGCCAACATGCTATTGAGATGATTATGATGTGGTATGATGGGGTGGTATCCTCCTTTGAATGATTTAAGTGACTTGACTTGGCACATGTTCACGCATGTAGTTGAAACAAAATCAACATAGCCTTCACGATATTTATGTTCATGGTGGATTATATCCTACTCATGCTTGCATCCAATGTTTATTAATTTTAATGCATGTACATGGCTGTTGTCGCTCTCTAGTTGGTCGCTTCCCAGTCTTTTGCTAGCCTCCACTTGTACTAAGCGGGAATACTGCTTGTGTATCCAATCCCTTAAACCGCAAAGTTATTCCAGATGAGTCCACCATACCTTCCTATATGCGGTATCTACCTGCCGTTCCAAGTAAATTTGTATGTGCCAAACTCTAAACCTTCAAATAAACATTTTGTTTTGTATGCTCGAATAGCTCATGTATCAACCAAGGTTTTCCTTATCTTCCGTGTTAGGCGGATTATTTTCAAGAGGGGTGGACTCCGCTCCTCACTCACGAGAAAATGGCTGGTCACCGGGATGCCCAGTCCCATGCTTTATGCAAACTAAATCAAAATTAATTGCAAACAAAACTCCCCCTGGGACCTGATGTATGTTGGAGGCACTCGTTGTTTCGAGCAAGCCATGGATTGATGCTTGTTGGTGGAGGGGGAGTATAAACTTTACCATTCTGTTTGGGAACCGCCTATAATGTGTTTAGCATGGAAGATATCGCCATCTCTTAGTTGTTACGTTGACAATGAAAGTATATCGCTCAAAATGCAATTTATCTCTATTTCAAAACCGAGCTCTGGCACCTCTACAAATCCCTGCTTCCCCCTGCAAAAGGCCTATCCATTTACTTTTATGTTGAGTCATCACCCTCTTATTAAAAAGCACTAGCTGGAGAGCACAGCTATCATTTGCATTCATCACTGTTAATTTATATTGGGTATGACTATGATTGGATCTCTTTTACCATGAATTACAATGTCTAGTCAGTCCTTGATCTTTAAAGGTGCTCTTCATTTATGTTTTGCGGTCTTAGAAAGGGCTAGCGAGATACCATCTTGTTATATCATATTATGATTGTTTTGAGAAAGTGTTGCCATCCGAGATTTATTATTATGGCTTGCTAGTTGATTATGCTATTGATATGAGTAATTGTGAGACCTGAGAATTATTGCAAATGTGGTTAGTTATGATCTATGCTGAAAATTGAATACTGGCTTGACATAGTTACAACAACAAGAGCAAACAGAGTTTGTAAAAGTTTTTCTTTCTTTCTTTCAGTTTGTCAACTGAATTGCTTGAGGACAAGCAAGGGTTTAAGCTTGGGGGAGTTGATACGTCTCCGTCATATCTACTTTTCCAAACACTTTTGCCCTTGTTTTGGACTCTAACTTGTATGATTTGAATGGAACTAACCCGGACTGATGCTGTTTTCAGCAGAATTTCCATGGTGTTGTTTTATGTGCAGAAAACAAATATTCTCGGAATGACCTGAAACTCCACGGAACATCTTAGAAAAAATAATAAAAAATCCTCACCAAAGATGAAGACCATGGGCCCACACCCTTCTCACGAGGGTGGGGGCCGCCCCCCTAGGGCGCGCCCCCCTACCACGTGGGCCCCCTGGATGGCCTCCGACGCCAACTCCAACTCTATATATTTGCTTTCGGAGAGAAAAAATATGAGAGAAGAAATCATCGTGTTTTACGATACGGAGCCGCCGCCAAGCCCTAAAACCTCTCGGGAGGGCTGATCTGGAGTCCGTTCGGGGCTCCGGAGAGGGGGATTCGTCGCCGTCGTCATCATCAACCATCCTCCATCACCAATTTCATGATGCTCACCACCGTGCGTGAGTAATTCCATCATAGGCTTGCTGGACGGTGATGGGTTGGATGAGATTTATCATGTAATCGAGTTAGTTTTGTTAGGGTTTGATCCCTAGTATCCACTATGTTCTGAGATTGATGTTGCTATGACTTTGCTATGCTTAATGCTTGTCACTAGGGCCCGAGTGCCATGATTTCAGATCTGAACCTATTATGTTTTCATGAATATATGAGAGTTCTTGATCCTATCTTGCAAGTCTATAGTCACCTACTATGTGTTATGATCCGGCAACCCCGAAGTGACAATAATCAGGACCACTCCCGGTGATGACCATAGTTTGAGGAGTTCATGTATTCACTATGTGCTAATGCTTTATTCCGGTTCTCTATTAAAAGGAGGCTTTAATATCCCTTAGTTTCCAATAGGACCCCGCTGCCACGGAAGGGTAGGACAAAAGATGTCATGCAAGTTCTTTTCCATAAGCACGTATGACTATATACGGAATACATGCCTACATTACATTGATGAATTGGAGCTAGTTTTGTGTCACCCTATGTTATGACTGTTACATGATGAACCGCATCCGGCATTATTATCCATCACTGATCCGGTGCCTACGAGTTTTCCATATACTGGTTTACGCTTATTTACTTTCCCGCTGCTACTGTTACAATCACTAAAAAATACCAAAAACATTATTGTTGCTGTCTTTACTTTTGTTGCTGCTACCACCACAATCATATTACTTTGCTACTAAACACTTTGCTGCAGATACTAAGTTTCCAGGTGTGGTTGAATTGACAACTCAGCTGCTAATACTTGATAATATTCTTTGGCTCCCCTTGTGTCGAATCAATAAATTTGGGTTGAATACTCTACCCTTGAAAGCTGTTGCGATCCCCTATACTTGTGGGTTATCAACTATAAGTTTCTGTCTTCTCCAGTGGTCCTTGGTAACTCGGATATTGATCTTATTCTCGGAATGGACTGGCTTTCTAAGCACAAGGGCTCACCTTGATTGTGCTGCCAGGCAGATTCAATTGACACTTTTGTCTGAGGATGTAATCGTCTTTGCCGCTCATGATGATACAATTCGACTGTTTTCTCTCAATGAGAAGGGCGAATTGGATGCCATCTCTTAGATTCCAGTCGTTTGTGAATATCAAGACGTCTTTCCAGAAGAGCTTCCAGGAATGCCTCCTCACCGGCCAGTTGAATTCGTCATCGATCTTGAACCTGGCACGGAACCTGTTTGCAAACGTCCTTACAAGATTGGACCTGAAGAGTTGAAGGAGCTGAAGAAACAACTCGATATTCAAGAGCGTATGGGTCTCATCCGACCAAGTTCTTCTCCATGGGGTTGTGGTGTTCTTTTTGTCAAGAAGAAGGATGGAACGGACCGACTTTGTGTCGACTACCGTCCATTGAACAAGAAGACCATAAAGAACAAGTACCCACTTCCCAACATCAATGAGCTTTTCGAATAACTCAAAGGTGCTCAAGTTTTCTCCAAGCTTGACCTCCGTATGGGCTATCATCAGATTCGCATTCGTGAAGAAGATATCCCCAAGACAACATTCAGAACAAGCTATGGTTCATATGAATACACTGTCATGTCTTTCGGCCTTGTCAACGCCCCTCCAACATTCTCTCGCATGATGAACTTCATCTTCAACGCCTACACAAATGACTTCGTCTTGGTCGAACTCAATGACATTTTGGTCTTTTCCAAGAACAAGGAGGATCATGCCAAGCACTTGAGATTGGTGCTGGATAAACTCAGAGAACATCAGTTCTATGCGAAGTTTTCAAAGTGCGAGTTTTGGCTCGATGAGGTTCTCTACCTTGGGCATATCATCTCCGCCAAGGGCATATCTGTTAATACTAAGAAGGTGTCTGCAATTATGAATTGGGAACCGCCTCAGAATGTGAAGCAACTCCGTAGCTTCCTTGGGCTTGCAAGCTACTGTCGAAGGTTCGTTGAGAACTTCTCTAAGATCGCGAAGCCTCTTTCCAACCTTCTCCAGAAGCATGTGAAGTATGTCTGGTCGCCTGAATGTGACATCGCTTTCAACACCCTCAAAGAGAAGTTAGTCACTGCTCCAGTTCTTACTCCTCCTGATGAATCCAAACCGTTCGAGGTCTTCTGTGATGCTTCCCTTCAAGGTCTTGGTGCAGTGTTGATGCAAGAGAAGAAATTTGTGGCCTATACCTCTCGCCAGTTGAAGCCAACGAAAAGAACTACCCCACTCATGACCTCGAGTTGGCGGCAGTTGTCCATGCCCTTTTAACATGGAGACATCTCTTGTTGGGAAGAAAAGTGGACACCTTCACTGATCATAAGAGTCTCAAGTACATCTCCACTCAGTCCAACCTCAACCTCAGGCAGACTCGTTGGGTCGAGATGATTCAAGAGTATAATCCGAGTATTGAATATACTCCAGGAAAGGCCAATGTAATTGCTGACGCATTGAGCAAAAAGGCTTACTGCAACAGTTTGATTATCAAGCCATACCAACCAGAGCTTTGTGAAGCTTTCCGCAAACTCAATCTCCAAGTTGTTCCTCAAGGATTCCTTGCCAACCTCCAAGTATCTCCTACTTTGGAAGATCAGATTCGTGAGGCTCAACTTCTTGATGCTATGGTGAAGAAGGTGAAGATTGGGATTGCCAAGAGCCAACCCAAGTACAAGTGCTATCGTCTTGATGACAAGGATACTCTATTCTTCGAGGATCGCATTGTTGTGCCTAAAGGTGACCTTCGTAAAGTCATTATGAACGAGGCTCACAATTCACTCCTCTCTATTCACCCTGGAAGTACAAAGATGTACCAGGACCTCAAGCAGTCGTATTGGTGGACTCGAATGAAGCGCGAGATTTCTTAGTTCGTGAATGAATGTGATGTCTATAGAAGAGTGGAAGCAGAACACCAACGACCAGCTGGTCTCCTTCAACCTCTTGCCATTCCAGAATGGAAGTTTGACCATATTGAGATGGACTTCGTGACTGGATTTCCAAAGTCCAAACATGGCAATGATGCTATCTTTGTTGTCATCGACAAGCTCACCAAAGTGGCTCATTTTCTTCCTATCAAAGAATCTATCACAACAGCTCAGTTGGCAGAGCTATATACCTCCAGGATTGTCTCTCTGCACGGCATTCCGCAGTTGATTTCTCCAGATCGTGGTAGCATCTTCACCTCTAAGTTCTGGAATTCCTTTCAGAAGGCCATGGGCACCAACATTTGTTTCAGCACATCTTTTCATCCTCAAACCAATGGCCAAGTCAAGCGAGTCAATCAAATTCTTGAAGATATGCTCAGGGCATGTGTCATTTCTTTTGGTATGAAGTGGAAAGATTGTCTTCCATATGTCGAGTTCTCCTACAACAACAGCTTCCAAGCGAGTTCGGGCAAGGCCCCATTCGAGATTCTCTATGGCAGAAAGTGCCGTACTCTTAACTGGTCAGAGACTGGTGAACGCCAACTTCTTGGCAATGACTTGATCACAAAGGCTGAAGAAATGTGCAAAGTCATTCGGGAAAATCTCAAAGCCGCGCAATCACGCCAGAAGAGTTACTATGATAACAAACATCATGTCTTGGCTTTCGAGATCGGAGACCATGTCTACCTCCGCGTCTCTCCAATGAAAGGTACTCGTCGCTTCGGTATCAAAGGGAAGCTTGCCCCGAGATATGTGGGTCCTTTCAAGATCATTGGCAAAAGAGGCGATCTCGCCTATCAACTTGAGCTTCCATCCAACTTTGCAAATGTGCACGACGTGTTTCATGTGTCTCAGCTTTGCAAGTGTTTCAAGACTCCTGACCGCACCATCAACTTCGAAGAGATTGATCTCCAAGAAGACCTGTCTTATCATGAGCACCCCATTGCTATTCTTGAAGAAACTGAGCGCAAGACTCGCAACAAGTCTACCAAATTCCTGAAAGTCAAGTGGTCACATCATTCCGACCGTGAAGCAACCTGGGAACGCGAGGACCACCTCCGTTCTGTGTACCCGGAGTTTTTCCAGTCCTAGATCTCGGGACGAGATCCTTTCGTAGTGGTGGAGTGTTGTAACACCCCGTATGTAACATGCCATATTTGTATTCCAACTCTTGCCATTTCCGGCACTAAGTTATGATATTTCCTCGTTGTCGAGTTTTTTGTCTTCATGTTGTTTTGTCTTTGTCATGCATCTCATATCATGTCATCATGTGCATCGCATTTGCATACATGTTCGTCTCATGCATCCGAGCATTTTCCCCGTTGTCTGTTTCGCATTCCGGCGCTCCTATGTCCTCCGGTGTCCCTTTCTACCTCTTTTCGTGTGCGGGTGTTAAACGTTCTCAGATTGGACCGAGACTTGCCAAGCGGCCTTGGTTTACTACCGGTAGACCGCCTGTCAAGTTTCGTGCCATTTGGACTTCGTTTGATACTCCAACGGTTAACCGAGGAACCGTAGAGGCCTCGTGTGTGTTGCAGCCCAAAACCTCTCCAAAGTAGCCCAAAAACCACCTAAACCCCCACCATCATCTTGGTCGTTCGATCACGATCGCGTGGCCGCAAACTGTGCTCAATTTGGAGCCTCCTAGCTCCCTCTACCTACAAAAAGGCACCTCCACCGAAATTCTCAGATCATTTCCACCCTAAACCTAGCCCCCTTCCCCTCCGCGCGCCGGACACGTCCGGTCCGCGCCGGACGAATCTCCGCCGCCGCTCCGCACCAGTCGCCGCCCGACACATGGCGCCCGGCCGCCCACATCGCCGAGGCCCGCCGGGCCCTACTCAGGCCCCCGTGGCCCGCTCCGCCCGGCGCCGCCCGACAGCACCCGCGCCCGCTCCCTCCTCGCCGCGCTACCGCGCTCTCACCTCGCTGGCGCCCGCCGCCCCCCGCCATCGCTGCCGACCGCCGCCTCTGCCGCCCGGGCTGCCGCACCGTCCTCCGCCTCCTTCCGCCGTCCGCCGTGCCGCCCTCATCGCCGGCAGGGACCCCGGCGACGGATCCGGTGGCACCGCCCCTCTCCCTCGACTCCGGCGCGTCTCCGGCGAGCCCCCTCCGATGAACCTCGAAGAACGTGCCAAATCTAGATTCGGATCTGAGAGGTTGACCTAATTTTTGCCCTAAGTCCCAGTAATTTTTGGCGTTTTTCATCGCATCATAACTCTGCATCCGTGGCTCCGTTTTGGGCATGTAGCATATCAAATTGTTCGTCTCGATGAGTACTTCATTTCATTCCATTGCACCATGTTCATTTGAGTTCATCTTGATGCCCTAAATGCTGTTGCAAGAGTGCTATGTAATTTTAGTTTCAGATTCTTATCAGTAAATGGTCATTTGTCATTTTTGCCATGATTAATGTGTGCCTCCTATGAACTTGAGCCTTACATGTGTTTTGAAGTATGCCATGCCATCTTTACAGGGGTGTATGCCATGTATTTTTGTGATCTCTATGGTGACTACAACAAGCATGCAAAGTAGCTCTCGTAATGTTGTTGATTTCAGGGACTTAGAAATCTTCTAAGTCTTTGCCCTGTTAACATTTTTATGCCATGTATTCATGTTGCTACAGAGTGATCCATGCCTCTTTTGAGCATGATCAGTACGGATGTTTTGTAGATATTGTTGTGCTCTTTCCATCCATGTCTTTGTTTGTAATTATGGAGCACCCTAGCTTGACTCAACCGAGCTCTATTGTTGCTATAAAATGTTCCTGGCAGATTGTTTACATGTTAAGCAATTTAGCCGAGGTTGTTGTAGTTGATCCATGCATGCTATGAGGTTGTTCTTGTCATGTTTAGCTTCTATGCCATGTCTACTTGCTGGGTGTATGCTTAGTTTGTCATGCAATGCTTTGTGGTGAGTGCATTGAGCTCGTAAACATGCCTACGTGAATCTGTTTTGCCATGTTCCAGTTTTCTGCCAAGTCTGAATCTGTTAACCAAAGTTGCTATGTTCACATGGTTGCCATTGTATTTTCTAATCTCTTTTGGCTTATGGTCAGTAAGGGACTTTTGTTGTATGCTTTGAGTAGCTTCATGCCATGCCTTGCTTTGTCATGATATGTTCCTGTAGCTGTTGTTATCTTGCTCTAAACATTGCTTCCTGATGTTAAATTCCTGGCATGTTGTTATTTTCACTAAGTCTGTAACCTGATATCTTTTGCACTTTTGCCATGCTTGTTTGAACCTGCTATTGAGTGATTTAGCCATAGCTCAGTGTTCATCTTTTGTCAAGCATCTTGAGTGGACCACTGCCATGTGGTTTGTTTCTATGTTAGAGTGCAATAGCTTGTTGTTCTTGATGCATTTAGATGGCCTCGTGCTGTTAATCACAGATCGGTGCCATATTTGTTTTGCTTGCCATTTGCAAACCGTGCATCCGATTCCGGTGATCTTTATATCGATTTCGACCGAAATCAACTCATATTTCCAGTGGCACTCTTGGTTTTCCAATTTGAGGCCAGGTTCAATCTTTCCTTTCCGAAACATGCATATGCATCGCATATCGCATCCAGCATATCATGCCATGTTTTGCATCATGTTGCTTGTGCATTGCACCGTGGTTGATTGTGTCTCCCTTTGCTTGTGTTCTTGCTTTGGGTAGAGCCGGGAGACGAGTACGTGATCAAGGAACCCGTTGAGTACGCTTACAAGGATCAAGCTAACGTCAACTCGGAGAACTTTGCAGGCAAGATGACTATACCCTCGAAATCACTTCTATCTTTGCTTGCTAGATGCTCGCTCTATTGCTATGCCTATGCTATGATACCTACCACTTGCTTATCATGCCTCCCATATTGCCATGTCAAACCTCTAACCCACCTTGTCATAGCAAACCGTTGTTTGGCTATGTTACCGCTTTGCTCAACCCCTCTTATAGCGTTGCTAGTTGCAAGTGAAGATTGGAGTTTGTTCCTTGTTGGAACATTTTTATTGTTGGGATATCATTATTATATCTTGTCTATTTTAATGCATCTATACACCTGGTAAAGGGTGGAATGCTCGGCCTTATGCCTGGTGTTTTGTTTCACTCTTGCCGCCCTAGTTTCCGTCATACCGGTGTTATGTTCCTTGATTTTGCGTTCCTTACACGGTTGGGTTATAATGGGAACCCCTTGACAGTTCGCCTTGAATAAAACTCCTCCAACAAGGCCCAACCTTCGGTTTTACCATTCGCCACCTAGCCTTTTTCCCTTGGGTTTCGCGGACTCAAGGGTCATCTTTATTTTAAGCCCCCCTGGGCAAGTGCTCCTCTGAGTGTTGGTCCGAACCGAGTAGACTGCGGGGCCACCTCGGGGCAACTCGAGGGTTCGTTTTACTCGTAGGATGTCTCATCCGAGTGTGCCCTGAGAACGAGATATGTGCAGCTCCTATCGGGATTTGTCGGCACATTCGGGCGGCTTTGCTGGTTTAGTTTTACCATTGTCGAGATGTCTTGTAACCGGGATTCCAAGTCTGATCGGGTTGTATTGGGAGAAGGAATATCCTTCTTTGACCATGAGAGCTTGTGATGGGCTAAGTTGGGACACCCCTGTAGGGATTTGAACTTTCGAAAGCCGTGCCCATGGTTATGGGAAGATGGGAATTTGTTAATGTCCGGTTGTAGAAAACCTGAATCTTAACTTAATTCAAATGAATCAACAGAGTGTGTGGCCGTGATGGTCTCTTTTCGGCGGAGTTCGGGAAGAGAACACGGTCTCGTGTTATGCTTGAACATAGGTTGTTCTAGGATCACTTCTTGATCATAGTTTCTCGACCGTGCCTTGCCTTCTCTTCTCGCTCTCGTTTGCGTATGTTAGCCACCATATATGCTAGTGCTTGCTGCAGCTCCACCTCATACATTTTCCCTACCTATAAGCTTAAATAGTCTTGATCGCGAGGGTGTGAGATTGCTGAGTCCCCGTGACTCACAGAACTTCCAAAACCAGATGCAGGGACCGATGATGTCGTTCCAGGAGATTCGACTGAGCTCAAGTGGGAGTTCGATGAGGGCTCAGGACGATACTACGTTTCCTTTCCAGATGATCAGTAGTGGTGCCCAGTTGGGGCGATCGGGGACATTATGCATTTGGGGTTGTCTTTATTTTGGTTCCGTAGTCGGACCTTGATTGTATCTGGATGAATGTAATGATATTTATGCTATTATGTGACGTGGCAAGTGTAAGCCAACTATGTACCTCTTTTCCTTATTCATTACATGGGTTGTGTGAAGATTACCCCACTTGCGACATTGCTTACAATGCGGTTATGCCTCTAAGTCGCGCTTCGACACGTGGGAGATATAGCCGCATCGTGGGCGTTACAATTTCGAGTCGGCTTGGATATTCTGACTACAAAATTTCTCCAACACCATATGATCCTAGTGTGCAGATTCAAAAGTTCGAAGGCACAACTAAAGATCATCTGAGCTACTCTCAGGTCATTGGTTCACTGATGTACCTAGAGAGCGCTATGAGGCCTGACATCATGTTTGCTGTGAGCAAACTGAGTCGGTTTGTTTCCAATCTGCTTGATGTACATTGGCATGTTCTTGAAAGAATTATGCGCTATTTGAAGGGTTTTATGAACTATGGACTTCACTATATGGGATACCCGTCGGTACTTGAAGGGTATAATTAATGATGCAAATTGGATCTCTAATGTTGATGAGATGAATACCATAACTGGGGTATATATTTACACTTGGAGGTGGTGCTATTTCATGGAAGTCTTGCAAGCAAACGATCGTAATGAGATCTGCAATGGAACTAGAACTAAAAACATTACACACATCTGGTGTCAAAGCATAACGACTTCGAGATCTTTTGCTGGACTTGCTAGTGGTTGAAAAGCCGGTTCCGACTATCTTTATGATTTTTTTGAAATTTCTCAAAATTTGTGCATTGTTGTTGAAAAAGTAAATAATTTTTGAAGATTTTGAACATGTTTCAAAATTTTGATTGTTCTTTTTTAAAAAAATGTGATTTTTTGAATTTGTGAACTTTTAATTCTGAACATTTTTTAAAATGCAAATATTTTTAAGGAATATTTTTTAAAATATGAACAATTTTTTAAATCCTGTTTCTAGAAAAAGTGGAATTCCAAACAAAATTTTAAAAGGTGAACCTTTTTTGAAATTCCAGGATAATTTTTAAAACATGTTTTTTTTCTAATTTGTGAACAAATTTTGAGATGTGGTCATTTACCAAAATTCTAAATAAATTTAGGAAAAAAGAAAAGGCGCGTAAGAATGAGATTGAAAGATGTCAAAGGTTTTAAAATTTCAGAGTGATAGCTTTGGATTATATCTAGTCGGCTAAGAATCTGGCAAATCCCTTTACTAAAGGGCTATCACGTGTTGTGATAGAAAATGCGTCGAGGGAGATGGGTATGAGACCCACATGAGTTGCCATGGTGGTAAAAAAACCTATGTGATCTCCAAATACTTTATTAAGTTAAGGGGCAAAGAGAAGCGCTTTCGCTACTGAGAAAGCGAATGGCCAGTGCGCTGGTTCGATGACTTAGCCGAGGGAGATCCCATGAAGTAGGACCTAGAAAAACAAGCTAGTGGTTAACTGATGAGAATAACTTTACTAACCCACCTCGTTGGAGAGGCGATACTTGATGAAGCTATGTACCTAGGATAGGGGCATGGACCTGTCCTAAGTACCCTACCCAAGGACATCCCTAGAAGAAGTCACCGTTCAATCGACTTGGAGGTATCCCACTCGACAGATTCAAGACACTCGACCACGAAGCAATCACTCGACCAAATTCCAACCACTCGGCTGCCAGGAGATCTAAAGTTGCCCTGCACACAAACGGTCGGTCATTAAGTAGCTTTTATGGTCATCATAGCACTTTATTAGGGGCGTTACCAGTAACCCCCAGTCTTAATGTACTTTAAACCTTGCATTACTGAGGGCTGGAGGGGCCTGGCAAACTCTATATAAGCCACCCCCCTCCTCAGTATCAAGGGTTGGCACCCCTGTTATTCATACACACATAATTCAGTCGACCGCCTCCGAGCACCGAGACGTAGGGCTATTACTTCCTCCGAGAAGGGCCTGAACTCGTAATCCTCGTGTGCTTACAACTCCTCCATAGCTAAGATCTAGCCTCTCCATACATACCCCCCTACATAACTGTCAGAGTTAGAACCACGACAGTTGGCGCCCACCGTGGGGCCTGGAGTCTTAGCGCCTAGTTTGAGAAGTTGCGATTTTTTCCGATCTCCTTGATCATGGTTTCGGGCGGAGCTTTGGTGGAGGGCCGCGATATCCATCTCGGCGCGCTCACGTTCATCGCCGACGACTCCGCTTGGCTTCAGGAGGCTCCACTCGACGTCGATGCGCTCCCCGTCCGCGGGGCGACGCACTTTCGTGCATGTGTCCGTGGTGTCCTCCTGCGGCAGCCGTCGACCCAGTATCGGTCGGCTCCCGTGGCATCTCCCCGCCCTGTTTCTCGCCGGCGCAAGCGCTCCGGTCAGTCGAGGCTTCAGAGGTGGGTGAGGCATGCGGTGGCCCGCCAGTCGTCCACCCCACAAGTCGTGGCAATCGAGCCCGATGAATCCCTCTATGACCTGTTCGACCTGTCGACTGGCTCCGCAGAGACCGCATCCGAATGCGACAGCAGTGACCCAGCTGCAGAGGTTCTGGTTATCGATGCGCCACACAGTCCTCCCGGTTTCCCCCGCGCTGACGGAGGCGCGGATGGGGGCGACCCGTCGCGTCCTCACGAGGAGTATCTCCCCGAGCCTCTCACGTCGTTGCAGCGGGAGGAGCTTCACCGCCGGAACATGGATGTACTCCACACTCCTATCGTTGGAGAAACCCCGGAGGCCCGAGCCTTGGAGGACGCGCGCTTGGCTAACTTGGCCGAGCGCACTCGACTGGAGAATCTCCAGCGAATACTCGACGAGCGAGCGCGTCAACGGGCTCTAGAATCCAGTCGACGTCAACTCTTTCCGCCCCCGCAGGTATATCGTACTCCGATTCAGAATTTGGCGGCTGCGGCCCGTATAGCAGAGTCGATTCAGCCCTCCCAGTCAGAGGCTGGCAGAGGCTTGTTGCAAATCAGAGTGTTGCTCCGGGCAGCGGGAGACCAGAATTCCGCTGTTTCTCAGTCGCGGAACAGGATCCACAGTCGATCCGTTGCAGCGGATACAGTCCAGTCGGCTCACAGCCCAAGATCGCCTCCGAGGCGTGAGGGACGTGGAGACCGGCGTGATCAGTACAGAAGGAATGAGCAGTATGATCACCGATTCGATTGTGATGATCGACGTCGAGTGCCAACCCCTCCCCCGAGGAGTGGATCATATGTGCCTCGACAGCAGGTTGATAGACGCCCTCATAGTGTTGGGCGGAGAATTCCAGTCGACCCCAGGGAACCAGGCTTTGATGCGAGATCCATTCTCGTTCAAGGTTTGGTCGACAGGAATAGAGCTCACCGAGAAGGCCACGACAGAGATGCGCCTACCAGTAGCAGAGTACATGTTTCAGGGCCGGAGTGTTTCAGTCGAGCCATCAGAGCCGCTGTAATTCCTCCCAACTTCAGGTTCGCGACTCGAGTTAGTAAGTTCACCAGTGAGTCCAAGCCCGATACTTGGCTCGAAGATTACCGAGTGGCTGTCCAGATTGGCGGTGGGAACGATGAGGTAGCCATGAAGCACCTACCTCTCATGTTAGAAGGCTCGGCCAGAGCATGGCTGAATCAGTTAGCACCCAGCAGCATTTACACTTGGGAGGATCTCTCCCGAGTGTTTGTCACCACATTTGAAGGAACATGCAAGCGATCTGCAGGCCTTACGGAATTGCGGTCTTGCATGCAGAAACCGAACGAAACTCTGAGGGATTACATCCAGAGATGGATCACATTGCATCACACAGTTGAAAATGTACCAGATCATCAAGCAGTTTGTGCCTTTAAAGAAGGTGTTAAGTACAGAGAATTGAATCTGAAGTTCGGTCGAACCGGAGAGATGTCTCTGAATCGTATGATGGAGATTGCCACCAAATACGCTAATGGTGAAGATGAGGATCGACTCCGGAGTGGCAAGCATAAAGCAGTCGCCCAGGAAACCGGAGGAAATTCCAGTCGGAAATAGAAGCGGAAAGCCGAGCCAGCCGCTCCTGGGGAGGCCCTGGCCGTAACCCAGGGAAAATTTAAGGGAAAACCCAAAGGACCTTGGAACCCCAAGAAAGTTAAAGACCAAGATGGAAATGATGTTTTGGATCTACCGTGTCACATCCACACCAAGAAAGATGAAGAGGGTAAACTCATTTACCCAAAGCATACCACTCGACAGTGTCGGCTTCTGATCCAGCAGTTTCAGGGAAAGCAGTCCAAAGATAAGGAAAAGGAGTCGGACAAAGTTGAGGACAATGAAGACAGTGACGATGGGTACCCCCAGGTCAATTCCACCCTGATGATTTTTGCTGATGTTGAGAGCAAAAGTCGACTGAAGGTTATTAACCGTGAGGTAAATATGGTTGCTCCGGCAACACCCAATTATATGAAGTGCTCCCAGACTGCCATCACATTCGACCAGTCTGATCACCCTACGCACATTGCCACCCCTGGGAGGCAAGCTCTGGTGGTCGACCCAGTTGTCGAAGGCACTAGACTGACCAAAGTCCTGATGGATGGAGGCAGCGGTTTGAACATACTGAATGCAGAAACATTGAAAGAGATGGGCATTCCGATGTCCAGGCTCAGCACCAGTAACATGAGTTTCCATGGAGTCATTCCTAGGAAGAAAGCCGAGTCACTCAGCCAAATTGCTCTTGATGTGGTTTTCGGTGATTCCAAGAATTACCGCAAGGAAAAGTTGACATTCGAAGTTGTGGATTTCCAAAGTGCTTATCACGCTATTTTGGGCAAGCCAGCTTATGCACGCTTCATGGCTCGACCATGTTATGTGTATCTCAAATTGAAGATGCCTGGTCCCAAAGGTGTGATCACTGTTACAGGCAATCAGAAGAAAGTAGAAGAGTCTTTTCAGAAAGGCTCAAAGATTGCTGACGCTCAGATGGCGGTGGTCGAGCTGCAAGAGTATCAGAAGACTGCAGATCCGAGTGAGTTGCTACGAGCTAAGAAGCCTGCTTCAGAATCAGCTTTTCAGTCGTCCGGTGAAACGAAGGCAGTTCACATTCACCCGACCGATCCAAACGCTGCTCCGACTCACATCTCAACGACGGTCGACTCCAAATAGGAAGAAGTGCTCATCCAGTTCCTCCGTGAGAACTGGGACATCTTCGCATGGAAGCCTGCTAACATGCCTGGAGTTCCCAGGGGGCTGGCTGAGCACCATCTACGAGTCGACCCAAAATTTAAACCTGTGAAAGAACATCTTCGACGGTCCGCCGTCCAAAAGAGGAAGGCCATTGGCGAGGAGGTGGCTCGGCTCTTAGCAGCGGAGTTCATCCGAGAAATTTACCACTCCGAGTGGCTCGCCAATGTTGTCATGGTCCCCAAGAAGGACAAGTCACTTCGTATGTGCATTGATTTCAAGCATATCAATCGGGCCTGCCCGAAAGATCATTTTCCTCTCCCCCGCATCGACCAGATAGTCGACTCGACTGCGGGATGTGAGCGTTTGTCTTTCCTAGACGCCTATTCCGGGTACCATCAGATCCGTCTGTACGGGCCCGACGAGATCAAAACAGTTTTCATCACTCCATTCGGGTGCTTCTATTATGTCACCATGCCGTTCGGCCTCAAGAATGCCGGAGCCACGTTCATGAGGATGATTCAGAAGTGTTTGCTCACTCAAATCAGTCGGAATGTGGAGGCATACATGGATGATATTGTGGTCAAGTCACGGAAGGGTTCCGACCTGCTGACTGACCTTGCTGAAACCTTTGCCAACCTCAGGAGGTATGATATCAAGCTCAATCCGTCAAAGTGCACGTTCGGAGTTCCAGGTGGGAAGTTACTCGGTTTTCTCGCTTCCGAACGGGGAATCGACGCCAATCCTGAAAAAAATTGGTACTATACTCCGGATGAAACGTCCTGTGCGTGTGCATGACGTCCAGAAGCTTACAGGATGCTTGGCCGCTTTAAGTCGATTCATCTCTCGCCTCGGTGAAAAGGCATTGCCTCTTTACCGACTGATGAAGAAGTCCGACAAGTTCGAGTGGACTCCAGAAGCTGATGCAGCGTTTACAGAGCTCAAAGCTCTGCTCTCCACCCAGCCGGTGCTTACTGCCCCAATCAGCAAGGAGCCTTTGCTGATTTACATTGCAGCCACAGGACAAGTTTTCAGTATAGTACTTATGGTCGAGCGGGAAGAAGAAGGAAAGGCCTTCAAAGTTCAGCGCCCAGTATATTATGTTTCTGAAGTTTTGACTCCTTCAAAGCAAAGATATCCTCATTACCAGAAGCTTGTATATGAGATTTATATGACCACGAAGAAGGTTGCACATTACTTCTCTGATCATTCCATTACAGTCGTCAGCGACGCTCCACTATCAGAGATTTTGCACAACAGAGATGCAACTGGTCGAGTGGCCAAATGGGCGATTGAACTTCTTCCCCTAGATATCAAGTTTGAGGCAAAGAAAGCTATCAAGTCCCAAGCAATTGCAGATTTCGTCGCCGAGTGGGTTGAACAGCAACTTCCGACTCAAGTTCACTCGGAGCACTGGACCATGTTCTTCGATGGATCTAAGATGTTGAATGGTTCCGATGCTGGGGTAGTATTGGTTTCCCCCCGAGGAGATAAGCTCAGATATGTTCTCCAGATTCACTTCGATTCCTCCAATAACGAAGCAGAATATGAAGCAATTTTGTATAGGTTGCGCATGGCCATTTCACTCGGCGTCCGTCGCCTCATGGTCTATGGCGACTCAGATTTGGTGGTTAATCAGGTGATGAAAGAATGGGACGTCAGAAGTCCAGCTATGACTGGTTATTGCAATGCAGTGAGAAAGTTAGAGAAGAAATTTGAGGGGTTAGAGCTTCATCACATCCCCCGACTGAAAAATCAAGCGGCTGATGATTTGGCAAAGATAGGCTCCAAGAGAGAAGCCATCCCCAGCAATGTGTTTTTGGAACACATCCACTCGCCATCAGTCCAAGAAGATCCTTTTACAGATGAAGCCCCGCAGTCAAAGAGTGCCACAGATCCGACTGAAGTTGAAATTCCGGCAGTGGTCGACCTAATCATGGAAGTTTTGGCAATCACCCCTGACTGGACGATACCGTACATCGCGTATATCCTGAGAAAGGAACTCCCGGAGGACGAAGAAGAGGCTCGACAGATCGTCCGTCGATCCAAGGCCTTTACAGTCATAAAGCGACAGTTGTATAGAGAAAGCGCGACTGGAGTCGGCCAGAAGTGTATAACATGAGAAGAAGGTCAGATAATCCTTGATGATATCCACTCGGGGACCTGTGGTCATCATGCGTCCTCTCGGACCATTGTGGCTAAAGCATACCAAGCGGGATTTTACTGGCCAAGAGCGAATGAAATGGCAAAAGAGATAGTCGACAAGTGTGAAGGGTGCCAGTTCTACTCCAACATGTCGCACAAGCCTGCATCAGCCCTGAAGACCATTCCACTCGTCTGGCCCTTTGCTGTTTGGGGACTGGACATGGTTGGCCCATTGAGAACAGGCAGGAGCGGTTTCACACATGTGCTTGTGGCAGTCGACAAGTTTACCAAATGGATTGAAGCTAAGCCTATCAAAAATCTTGATGCTTGCACTGCTATCAGTTTCGTCAGAGAGTTAACATTCAGATATGGAGTCCCACATAGCATCATCACCGACAATGGGTCAAACTTTGATTCAGACAAGTTCAAAGCTTTTTGCGCCTCTCAAGGCACACGAGTCGACTACGCATCGGTCGCCCACCCCCAGTCGAATGGACAAGCAGAAAGGGTAAATGGTCTGATTCTCAAAGGACTAAAGCCTCGGCTGATGCGTGATCTCAAGCATGCAGCAGGCGCTTGGGTCGACGAGCTTCCGTCAGTTCTGTGGGGATTGAGGACCACCCCGAATCGGTCGACTGGAAGAACTCCGTTCTTTCTGGGTTACGGAGCGGAAGCGGTCCTGCCGAGTGATCTACTTCACAATGCACCCCAAGTCGAGCTTTATACTGAAGATGAAGCAGAACAAGCCCGGCAAGACGCAGTCGACCTCCTGGAAGAAGAAAGAGAAATAGCTATGATCCGATCGACCATTTATCAGCAAGACTTGCGTCGATTCCATGCCAGAAATGTGAAGAGTCGAGCCTTCCAAGAAGGAGATTTGGTCCTCCGAGTGGATCAACAGAAACCACACAAGCTCACTCCTACTTGGGAAGGTCCCTTCATCGTCACCAGAGTCCTCCACAATGGAGCGTATCACCTTTACAATGTCGATCGCCAGATCGATGAGCCACGAGCTTGGAATGCAGAACTGCTCCGCCCCTTTCACACTTGAATTCTCACTCAGATGAGATGTAATAAGAAAAACTTCTGTAGTCTATTTATCAAAGACAAGAGTGTTACAAATTTTCCTATAATTGTTGTTGCTTTTGTTTGCGTGTGAAATCCCCCAGTGGGTGGCTTAGCTACGAATCCGTTTCGCCTAAGTTCATAAAAAAAATCCTACTGAGTGGTGAGCCAGACTCCCACTCGGAGGCTTAGCTGCAGCTCAGTGTTCGCCTAAGTGTTTAAAAATCCTACCGAGTAGCGAGCCAGACTCCCACTCGGAGGCTTAGCTGCAGCCCAGTGCTCGCCTAAGTGTTTAAAAATCCTACCGAGTGGTGAGCCAGACTCCCACTCGGAGGCTTAGCTGCAGCCCAGTGCTCGCCTAAGTGTTTAAAAATCCTATCGAGTGGAGAGAAAACCTCCCACTCGGAGGCTTAGCTGCAGCCCAGTGCTCGCCTAAGTGTTTAAAAATCCTACCGAGTGGTGAATCCGTTTTGCCTAAGTTTGTAAAAAAAATTCCTACCGAGTGGTGAGCCAACTCCCACTCGGAGGCTTAGCTGCAGCCCAGTGCTCGGCCTAAGTGTTTAAAAATCCTACCGAGTGGTGAGCCAGACTCCCACTCGGGCTTAGCTGCAGCCCAGTGCTCGCCTAAGTGTTTAAAAATCCTACCGAGTGGAGAGCAAACCTCCCACTCGGAGGCTTAGCTGGAGCCCAGTGCTCACCTAAGTATTTAAAAATCCTACCAAGTGGTGAGCAGACCTCCCACTCGGGGGGCTTAGCTGCAGTCCAGTACTCGCCTAAGTTTGAAAAAATCCTACCGAGTGGAGAGCAGACCTCCCACTCGGGGGCTTAGCTGCAGTCCGGTACTCGCCTAAGTTTGAAAAAATCCTACCGAGTGGAGAGCAGACCTCCCACTCGGGGGCTTAGCTGCAGTCCAGTATTCGCCTAAGTTTGAAAAAATCCTACCGAGTGGAGAGCAGACCTCCCACTCGGGGGCTTAGCTGCAGTCCAGTACTCGCCTATGTTTTTAAAATCCTACCGAGTGGAGAGTAGACCTTCCACTCGGAGGCTTAGCTGCAGCCCAGTGCTCGCCTAAGTACGGAACACATCCCAATCCGCAAGGACGACGAGGTGCAAATCGACTGCTACCTTCTCCTTCGAAGTTGCACCACAAATACAAAGTTATTTCGGGTGATGAACAAGTTCCACTCAACAGATAATTCATGAAGATATTCAACGATAAATCAAGTTCAGATAAGATCCAAAGGTTCTAGATCGCAGATCAAAGTACTCGAGCCTCCAGCTCGACAGAGTTTAACGGTTACAAAATCCACTCGGCATTCCGAGGCAAATTTAAAGTGAAGCATAAAAGTTTTTATTCCTCATGCGGAGGACTGGAAGGGGCGACGAACTCGTCCAAGTCGATCCCGTCTGCAATGCGAGTGGCAGCAGCAATGAAAGTCTCCATGAAGTCTTAAAAGTTGTGCTTCCTGGTATTGGCAACTTGGATGGCGGCCAACTTTTCTTCTCGCGCCTCCTTGCAGTGGAAGCGGACCTGAGACACAGCGATGTCAGCGCCACATCTAGCAGAAGATTTCTTCCATTCCGCCACTCGACCTGGGACTTCATTCAGTCGAGTCATCAGGGACTCGAGGTCATTCTGAAGCGTCGTCCTAGGCCAGAGCGACGTGTTGATCCGTGACATCGCAACCTTCAACCGAGCAAGATAGTCAACAACGTCGGCAACACGAGATTCCAGTCGGAGCACGTTCATAGCAGCCTCGTCCTTCACTAGAGAATTGATGGGGTCCAAGTCTGTCTCTACTCGACTGGTCTCCTCTTCGAAGTTCTGGCAGAATTCTGTAAACACAATTCAAGGATAAGTCAGTGGCTCTACGCAGATTTGGTAACTGCAAGTCAGTCGGGCCGGAGTAATTACCCTCGAGCATGACGAACAGCTTCTTGGTGAGTCCACCGAGATAAGCCTCCAGATCATTCCTCTTCCCCGCCAGTTCACTTGCCTTGTCATTCAGAGCTATATTGCCATTCTTCAGACGGCTGACCTCTCGATTAGCCGCGTCGAGAGTAGTTTTCAGCTTGGAGTTTTCTTTTTCAAGAGTACCGACTGAAGCCAGTTTTTCTTCAGCAAGCTTTGTTTTGTTCAGGGCCTCCTTCTGTTGGAAATATGCCCTAGAGGCAATAATAAATTGGTTATTATTATATTTCCTTGTTCATGATAATCGTTTATTATCCATGCTATAATTGTATTGATAGGAAACTCAGATACATGTGTGGATACATAGACAACACCATGTCCCTAGTAAGCCTCTAGTTGACTAGCTCGTTGATCAATAGATGGTTACGGTTTCCTGACCATGGACATTGGATGTCGTTGATAACGGGATCACATCATTAGGAGAATGATGTGATGGACAAGACCCAATCCTAAGCCTAGCACAAGATCATGTAGTTCGTATGCTAAAGCTTTTCTAATGTCAAGTATCATTTCCTTAGACCATGAGATTGTGCAACTCCCGGATACCGTAGGAGTTCTTTGGGTGTGCCAAACGTCACAACGTAACTGGGTGGCTATAAAGGTACACTACAGGTATCTCCGAAAGTGTCTGTTGGGTTGGCACGAATCGAGACTGGGATTTGTCACTCCGTGTAAACGGAGAGGTATCTCTGGGCCCACTCGGTAGGACATCATCATAATGTGCACAATGTGATCAAGGAGTTGATCACGGGATGATGTGTTACGGAACGAGTAAAGAGACTTGCCGGTAACGAGATTGAACAAGGTATCAGGATACCGACGATCGAATCTCGGGCAAGTATCGTACCGATAGACAAAGGGAATTGTATACGGGATTGATTAAGTCCTTGACATCGTGGTTCATCCGATGAGATCATCGTGGAACATGTGGGAGCCAACATGGGTATCCAGATCCTGCTGTTGGTTATTGACCGGAGAGTCATCTCGGTCATGTCTACATGTCTCCCGAACCCGTAGGGTCTACACAATTAAGGTTCAGTGAGGCTAGGGTTATAGAGATATTAGTATGCGGTAACCCAAAAGTTGTTCGGAGTCCCGGATGAGATCCCGGACGTCACGAGGAGTTCCAGAATGGTCCGGAGGTAAAGAATTATATATAAGAAGTGCTATTTCGGCCATCGGGACAAGTTTCGGGGTCACCGGTATTGTACCGGGACCACCGGAAGGGTCCCGGGGGTCCACCGGGTGGGGCCCCCTGCCCCGGAGGGCCACATGGGCTGTAGGGGGTGCGCCTTGGCCTATATGGGCCAAGGGCACCAGCCCCAAGAGGCCCATGCGCCAAGAGAAGAGGGAAAGGAAGAGTCCTAAAGGGGGAAGGCACCTCCGAGGTGCCTTGGGGAGGAGGGACTCCTCCCTGGCCGCACCCTTCCTTGGAGGAAGGGCCAAGGCTGCCCCCCCCTCTCCCTTGGCCCTATATATAGTGGGGGGAAGGGAGGGCAACCATACCTAAGCCCTGGCGCCTCCCTCTCCCTCCCATGACACATCTCCCTCCTCCCGCAGCGCTTGGCGAAGCCCTGTTGGAATCCCGCTACTTCCACCACCACGCCGTCATGCTGTTGGATCTCCATCAACCTCTCCTCCCCCCTTGCTGGATCAAGAAGGAGGAGACGTTGCTGCTCCGTACGTGTGTTGAACGCGGAGGTGCCGTCCGTTCGGCGCTAGGATCATCGGTGATTTGGATCACGACGAGTACGACTC